>NC_056746.1:836843876-837143876 GCF_019279795.1 Protopterus annectens
CAGAAAGCCATTTAACAGACTGGAAATGGTTACTGAGGTCGCTAGAGAACCAGGAGATAGTAGAGGCAGATAGGTTGAGTTCAGTAAGTTTATTTAAGAGGAGCCTTGGTTGTAGTTTCCATTTCTGATAAATTTCTGCACTAATGAAAGTTGTTATATTACAAACTTTCCTGTGAGCAACCTTTTTTTTATCTTTTAAAAAAAAAAAAAAAACATTTAATTATGTCATTATTTGTAAGTAAAATAGTGAGCAGTCTGCTTTGTACATATATAAAAAGTTTTTATTACTTATACTATAGTATGTAATGTGCACACTGCTGTTTACAACTAACCAGTAACCACAAAATTCACCAAGAAAAGCACTGGAGATGCTAAGAAAGTTCTTTTTTAGCGTAGTTAAAGTTTAATGTTCACTATTCGTCCCAAAATCTTCATCAGAAATCAGTGCTTTTCTTGGTGGATTTTGTGTTTTTTTTTGCACTGTGGACACCTTAGCCTGCTTGTGTGCTGCTTTTCTTCATTTATTGCTATTTACAACTGCTTATTGTCTATGTATATAGCTATGTTTGAGTTGCACAAAAAGAACAAATGTATATATTATGTGCATCTCGGTTTTAGTTATGTAAAACAGTTGCTTCTACTTGTTATATTTTACTGTTTGAATAACCATGGTAGCTGAGTAAAAACATGACATCTGCTTGTGATATTGTTTTATACTATGCAGTTTTTTTTAGTATAATCCATCCAAATGAAGCTTTTCTAATCAAGCCTTCCCCAAAAATCAGTCGGACCATCAACAAATACAAACAAGTGAATGAGTAAGTATCTCCCTCAAGCCAGATTCTCAGTCACTCCTCATGAAAGGCAGATTGATTTTATAGTCTGAAAATACATATATTTATACAAAACCCATAGGAAGTTCTCTTACATCACATATTTTGTCCAATTGGTGCAAAAAATGCATCTGACAGCAAGGGTCTTCTTTCTTCACCTCTGTCACTGAATTCTGACTAATAGCCCTCTCTTAACCCAGCTGATGCATTCATTATATTTAGATGAGGGTTTGTCTTGTAAGGCAGTCATCCAGACAAGTTTCAAGCTTTTTTGGGCCTAACAGTCTGTGTGCATGCCTGTAAACAGTTAAGGGCTATGTATGCAGTTGGTTGTTGTGAGACCATATCACCCAGCTCATAAAACAGCATAACCTCCCAAGAAGCCACGTTCTCTTTGAAGCAGATGCATCTGATAGAGCTGCACCCTCCACTTTGGATTGTGAAATAAATAGTACACCTCAAGCATGCATACCTAGCCATTCTCCTTGACAGAGGTGAGCAGACACTGCCTCATTATTTCTCGTTTTCTTTCTCTACCCCGGCTAGCTCCTCCCGGGTCCGAGGCCATTGATTGAACCTGCACTACTAGGTCAAAGGCTGAGTTGTATTTATCTATTACACAAAGCTGACAAGTGCTGCCTTAGCCAGGTCTCACATGAGGAAAATACAGTGATATCTCAAAGGCCTGTTGGAACAGCACCAACATAGTCTGGAAGAAATTATTCCTTGATCCCTGCAGTCAGAAAGGGAATGCATGTAAAAGGCACACCAAGTGCAGGTCATCATAAGGATGGCATTTTATGATCCCAAACATCTCTCAAACTTCAACCACAGATGCCTTAGTCTTCAGCTACAGACACTCATGAGCTACCTGAAGATGGAAGAAATGTAGACCAGCAAACAGATGGACAATCATTTAAATGTGGAAGAATTAGAACCTTGATTTATACAATACAGATATTCAAGACAGTGGCACTATGAGGCACCTAAGTTAATCACAGGCTACAAAGATTTATCAGCTATGCAGGTTGGTTATGATGGCATAGGTAATGGCCTTGACAATCTCAAATAGAATTTATTGGAAGACCAGTTGAGCAGGTCCAGCTCCAACCTACATAAGTGAGAACTAGAAAAGCAGTTTGTTCTAGTGGCACAAAACTATAGAGTCCCATAGAGAGATGTGTTTACTTTCATTGACAATCAACAACAAAAAGAAAATTCTTTACCAGGTAACCATGCAGTAGAGCTTGTGTAGTGAATGTCTTGTGTATCCCATGTGGTAGGGGTATGCTATATGCATGTCCACCCATCCCTGCCTTTCTAAGGATACTTCTAAACTCACAGAAGGAGTGGCAAAATTCATATTATTAGCCATTCTATGAGAAAGGCACCCCAATTCTTCCAGGTAGTGCAAATGAACAATATGGGGCTGTTTGTTCTCACAGTCTTCTTTGCACTTCGTATGCAACATGCAGAATCCTTAATACATCCAGATGTAAAAAGTCTAAAGTTAGCTGCATGAGAATTCACAGGGTAGTTTCCTGTGTGGTCTACTTCCCTACAGAAGCGGTATTATTTTACAGGAGATCAGGACACTTAATAATAGAAAGTCTTACATGGATAAGGAAAATGTTCTGTGGTGCATCAGTAGGAGATCCTATTGCTATCCCCCTGCAGCTATGGTTTTGAAGTACATGATTGAGTTTTTTTTATTTTATACATTTGTTGGTGTGTACAAGTCTGCCATTGCAGCATGCCACTTTAACCTTTCCTTATCGTATCACTTGACAGTTAGATGGTTCTTGATTGAAGTCCTCCATTTATGGATTACTCAGGATGCCCCTTCCTCAGTGGTACTAGAACTTTGTGATAGTGAAGCCAGCCTTTCTTCTTTTGAAATCTTCCAATTTGGCAGCTCTGAAATTTCTGCCTTGGAAGATGCTGTTCTTGGTAATCATTACATTTGCTAGGCGAATCTGAGTTAGAAGCTGTAATATGCAAATGTGCCATACATATTTTTTCACAACAACAGAGTAAGCCTTAGAACTAACCCCATTTTTATGCCAAAGGTAGATTGAGTCGTCGTTAAATCAGACACGCTGCCAGTCTTGTATCCTGGGTTGTAGAGAAAAGAAGAGAGGGTATTGCAATTGATGACTGGGTACAGGCAGTATTACACTGAAAAGACTAAGGAATTCAAGGACTTACAAGATGGCTGCACATTGAGTAATAGCTTAATTCTAGATCTTCCATTGTGAAAACAGAAAGAAGAGAAGGCCAGTAGACTTTTCTGTGTATGGGTAAATTTCAGTAACTGGCTAGTAAGTGTTCTGCCTAGATGCCAGGAAAAAAATACAGAGGACATGGAAAAAAACAGCTACAAAAAGTGAGGAAGAAACACTGACTGGGGAAAGTTCTGCAGCTGTACAGCAAAAAAGCAGTGCAACCTCCAGCCTTGACTTCCAGTAACCTACAGAAAAATATAAGATAATGCACACAGACCTGGTTAAAATAAGCGAAACACTGATGGAGTATAATTAACACTAACGTTAAAAGACTAGAAAAAAAATGGAAGAAACTTTAAACAGATATTCAGATGAGGTGATAAAGCTGCAAAAATCAGCAGTTAAAATGAAAAAGATGGCTGAATATGAGACTGCTCAGGAAGAGATGTTTCAAAGGATAATAGAATTAGAGGACAGAGCACATAGGGAAATCTTGAGTTTTTCTGTTATAGCAGAGAAGCTGGAAGGAACAGTGCATTAATTTTATGAAAGCACAAATAAGCAACTGGACTGGTATTCCACAGCAGGAGTTATTAGTTGAAAGGGCACATTGTGTGTATGCTCCAAACCTGGCTATGAGAAAGCAACCTAGACCTTTAATATTAAGTATGCAATTCTACCAGCAGAAGGGGGTGATTGTGACAAAATGGTGGCAGAAGGACAAAGTAGTAAAAGTGGGAGACAGCAGACTGTTCGTGGAGAATGATTACTCATTGTACACCAGGCAGAAGAGGTGTAAATTGATTCCACTATTCATGGAATGTTGAGCCACAGGTATGAGATTCAAACTGTTGTACCCATCTGTCTTCAAGGAATTCTTCTCTGGAGGGACAAAATCATTTTTGATGAAATACATGCTAAGGAGGGAATACAAATGTTTGCCCAACAAAAAGTTAGCTGTGAAACAGGATATTCTGCTTCTTGTTCTTCTGGTAAGAAAGACCACAGAAACATTGTACCTGTAAAACCTTTTCCAATGTTTCAAAGGAAAATGGAGAGAGGGAGGGAAGGGAACATGAGAGTTGACTAGAAAAATCAAGAGTACATTGGGAATGAAGCAGAGACAGGATTTTGGAGATGGAGGTGAATAGTAATAAAACCAGTAACTTAATGTGGTATTACAGTGCAATTTGTGAAATATGACAGAACAAGAACATCTGGAAATATTGGACTTTTTTAGAATTTGTTGGCCTTATGGGAGACTCTAAAGCATATGCCCTACTTCATGTCATTAACGTTTGGAAACATGTTTTGGTGACTGGAAGAGAGGGAAGAAAGTTAACTGTAAGTATTTTTTTTTCTTAATAGTACATTTTTTGTGGTGTATGGTTTTCTTTTCATGCTGTAAAGCTTTCTCAATTATTTTAAACTGGTGCTGCTGTTCTTTTCTTTCTCCCTTCTTGTTTAGTTTTAAGAAATGTAGGCACTGCAATGTAAAAAAAGCCTGGTTAAAAGAGGATGACAAAAGAAAAATGTGCTTTTTTTCATTCTTACATGGGATTGACTGGATTAAGGACCTTAGATTGATTTAGTAACATGTTATAAGAGAAAGCAAGTAAATGAAAAAGAATATTGAATATTATGAGACTTTTTAAGAAAATGATTGCATGCTAAGTAACATAGGTTCATAGGTAGGTACTAGGCTATTAGCCCTAGGGCCTATATAAGCCTAGCCAAAAAGGTACCCTGGCTTTCGCCACTCAAGAAAATTATTTTTCTGTGCCGCTGTAGAGCAGAGTCACAGAAGTGATCCCTGGGGTGAATTTCCTATTTCCCATCCAATCATCAGGATTTTTCTTGAAGAGTGCTAATGAGGAGCTCTGTTTGACATAGATAGGTAGTCTGTTCCAGAGTATGGGAAGTCTCTGGGACAGGAATCTATCCCTCCATCATGTTCTGTTTATTGTGGTGACAAGGTTTATGTCCCTAGAGTGTGTAGCTCGGAGGGATTGGGATTTCTTTAATTGGAGCATGTCCAACAGCTCTGGGTTTGACATAGCTTTGTATGTTAGGCAGAGATCACCTCTGAGTAGGCGATATGCGACGGAGTAAAGCTGGAGTTTTTTGAGACTGTCTGCATAGGGCATCTGTTTGAGGCCAGTAATCCTCTTTGTGAGGTATTTCTGTGGCCTTTCCAGTTGTTGTACATGTCTTGTGAGGTACATACCAAAAGGGGCGTTGTACTTTATAATGGGTCTTATGAGTGATGAGTAGAGGGGAACAATGACCTCTTTTTTTTCTGGATGAGAAACCATTTGTGATGAGGTGAGCTACTTAGAAGGATTTCCTGACCACTGTGGTGATGTGATTATCAAAGGAGAGATTACTGTCCACCTGTGTCCCAAGGTCTCTTATCACACTTTTGGCATTAAGAAGACTACCACTTATGTGGTAGTTCATGGGTACAGAGTTTTTACCAAAGGGGATGACAGTACACTTTTTGGCATTGAGCTTCAGGCCATGGCTCTGACACCAGGCATCTGTCTCAGTGAGGCCCTTTTCTAGTATGTACACATTGTTAGGAGTTTCGATTATGGCTCCTAGTTTGCAGTCATCTGCAAACTTTGTTAGCCAAAGACCTTCTGTGTTAGCCTGTACTTCAGAGAAGTAGATACCAAACAGGAGAGGATCCAGGACTGAACCCTGTGGTACTCCACTTGTCACTGGTCTGATGTCGGATTTGGAGTCTGCTACTTTCACAGTGTGAATCTGTCCATGAGCCAGTTGGCAACCCATCTTGTGACATAGGGATTTATCAAAAAAAAAAACAAACAAACAAAAAAAAAAAAAAAAAAATGAACCAAAGCCAAAACCAGTAAAAATGCCCAAGCCACAGGACCCGGATCACTCCAATCCAAATATCGTGACTCCAATTGAGTTAAATGAAGAACTTTATTCTACCACAGATACAACAAAGAGCACATTCAAAACAAAACCCAAGCGCTTTCGCTCTGTCAATACCGAGCTTCTTCAGAGTGTGTGATACTTTGTGCTACCATTGAGGCTCATTAAATAATCAAAAAGTCACATGATAGTTTCACCCACCTCAGGTTAATCAGCATCTAACGATTTCTTAAAGACAAAATATAAAGATGTGCATTGCACTATAAAAACTGTTTAAAATCTCTTAAAAACTTCAATTATAAACATATTAGCACCATACATTGCAATCAAATGAGAACTTGGTACATATACTACAATTACCAGTTCTATTTGTAATAAATCCATCATATAAAAACTGATTAATCAGTGTGGGCTCCTTGAAGTACCTATAGAGACATGATGCTGGATCTTACACTCATCTCCACCCACATTCATACCCCAAACAGTCATATTATTATTATTATAATACTATAATCGAGCATAGGGATTTATACCTAGTTTAGTGAGCTTATCTATAATTCCAGAGTGGGGGATGGTGTCAAAAGCCTTGGCGAGATCTAGATAAGCTGTGTGAACCACTTTACCCTCATCTATGGCTTTGGTGACTGCTTCAAAGAAGTCAATCAGGTTTAGGAGACATGATCTGCCTTTTACAAACCCGAACTGGGTAGGGTCCAGAGTTTGGAGATTACCATTGTTTTTGTTTGAGTTCCATGATGATACATTCCATGGCCTTGCAGACCAGGCTCATCAGGCTAATGGGGTGGTAGTTCCCGGGGTCCGTCATGGCTTCCCCTTTGTGGAGTGGGATAACTGTCGTGGTGCGCCATTCATTGGACACAAAGCCTGAGGTGAGGCTATAATTGAACACGGTACTTAGGTAGGGCGCCAGTTCATTCTGTAGTTCATGTAGAACGCAGCCTGGGATATTGTCAGGTCCCATGGATGCTGTGTTCTTGGCTTTGGAGAGTATGTTTTTTACCTGTGCAGCCGTGATTACAGGAACGTTGCATTCTTCCGGTATAGAGATGGGCCCTCTAGGGGGTGAGAGGGGGGGTAAAGTTAGCACTGAACCTATCTGCCAAGATGTTAGCAATATCAGTTGGTTCTGTATATTTAGTGCCATTGTGCTGTAACTCGGAGCATATCTGAGTGTTGCCATTGAGATTCTTGACATGGCTATAGAATGCTTTGTGGTTGTCTTTAGAGTCAGTGGCAATTTTGTTTTTTTAACTAGTTTTGGAGGATTTTATGAGGAATCTCAGCTTCTTACTGAGGTTGACCAGGGAGTTCCTCCAGTCATGGGATTTTACTCTTTTTTTTTTTACAACAGTTTCTTTCTTCTGTTGTAGAGTTTGTTTATGGCAGCGGACCACCAGATTGGCTTCCTTTTTTTGGAGGATAGCATCTCGGTTCTATTTGGGATAGCATGATCCATGCACTCGTGTAAGTGCTTGTAAAGTGCATTTGTGTAGGATTCAGCAGTCGTACCTCTATTGTCCGTCTGCATGGATGTCATGAAGTTTGCCACTTCTGTCTTAAGAAGTGTGAAGTTGGCTTTGGAGAAGTTTTTTTACGGTGGTTTCCCTAATTGAGGGTGGGGGCGGGATGTGGATGTCTAGGGTGATTTGCTTGTGGTTGGATCTGACCAACAAGGAATTGACCTCTGGTGTGGAACACCGGTTGCCCATGTTGGTAATGACCAGGTCTAGGATATTGCTGCCCCTAGTGAGGGTGTAAATAAGTTGATCCAAGGCGTTGGAATTTATAAATTCCAGAAAACGTTGAGCAAAAGAGTTGGCACATGAGTAGTTTTCCCAGTTAATGGTGGGGTAGTTGAAATCACCCATTATTAGGGTGTTGGGTTGTATACTAATACTTTCCAGTGTATCAAGAAATGAGGAGTGGGAATCCTGGGGCATGGTGGGGGGTCTGTAGCAAGCTACAGTTTGGATTGCGGTCTTGCCCAGAGTTAGTTGCACTTGGATAATCTCGGATGAATTATGCTGTGCAACTAGCCTGGAGGTGTGGATATCCTTAATGAATATGGATACACCTCCACCTTTAGTGCTTCGTTCCAGGTTAGGTGGCTGAAAGGTGTGGTTTGAATTATAGCCTGGTAAGGCAGGGGTGCTCTCTGGAGCTTTGAACCAGGTCTCTGTCACTGCACAGATGTCGATGTTCTCCGTTTTAAGGAGTGCCTCGAGTGAGTGCATTTTGAGGTTTAGACTTCTAGCATTGAGTAGCATTACCCTCAGATTTTGCTTGCTTGTACCTGTTACGGTGGTGAATTTGTCATTTGAACCTTGCCTAAAAAAGGACCTATAGGGGTGGCAAGAGCCTTAGCCAGTGTCTGGAATCCCAAGGGCGACAGGTGCAGGCCATCTCTGGCAAAGCATTGTGGTCTATTGATCATGTTGTCCCAGGCAGACAAATACTGGATCCCCTTAGAATGACACCAGAAGCTTAGCCAATTGTTGAAGTCAATAATTTTGTCCTTTTACTGTGGTATCATTCTGGGTGATGGCAGGATGCTACTCAGGGCTAGGGTCATACCTGCCCGGGCTACAAGATCAGAGAGCTCCTCCATGTCTCTTTTCATGTAGTCCAGAGAGGTACGTTTCGGGTCATTCACACCAGCATGGACAATGACAGTGTCATATTTGTACTTGTTGTGGAGTGACCTGAGTGCATGCGTTATGTGGCGGATCCTGGCACCTGACAGGCAGCTGACAGTAACTTTCTCCTTGTTTAGCCTGGTGAGTGGAACATCACTGTGCCCTGACTATAGAGTCACCTATGACTAGAGTGTTGGGTACGCCATGCCTTATGGGCTGTGGTTGAGTGGCACACTGAGTTTGTGGGCTATGTGTCATTTGGGTTGTGTTGTGTTGGGGGGTGGAGTTTGCTTGCGTTTCTGCTTTGGAGGTCCCTGAAGCTTGGGCAGGTTTTTATTAAGAGCCTGTGTTTCTATGTGTTTGTTTTGGTGGTGTAGGTTTTGAGAGACTATGTGATGAGTGTGGTGTGGTGCAAGTGTTTACCTTCTCCTCTTGACTGTCTAGTCCAGTTTTGGGTGAAGAGAGCTTTGCTTCCAGTTTGGCTATATAAGTGCATCTCTCACAGGTTGTAGTGTTGGGTGGTAGGAGGAGAGGGTTGTCTGTGTACAAGGCAATTGCTGCATTGCCCCAAGATGCCCAGATTCATCAGGTAGACAGGAGAAATTACCGGGAGCTGACCCTTAGACATACCTGGATAGGTGCTTATTTATTAAGTACTAAAAACTGCTTTCCTCTAGACAAGTGAGGAAAATTGAGTGCTGTAGTAATTTGCAACTTATTTAGTGCTTACAACGAGTTCTGAACAAGTGCTGAGTTCAAAGAAACAGATTTGAGTGCTGAAGCTAGAAAACTGGCTAGTTCTAAGAAACAAAATTAAGCTAGAAGGCTTCCCTCCAACACAGAAAGGCTTGGGGGCTCAGAAGCCTATAAACAGTCTAGACCACTTACAGTTAAGGCAGGAAACAAGCTTAAAATTTTTTTTTTCTTTTCCAGATGGCTGTCTTTGTACACAGTAGGAGTGCCTGAAATCAGTATATGATCTCACTGCACTCAGTTGAGTGAGCAAATGAGATGGGCCCAGAAGGAGTATCCAAACACAAATTTACAAGAGGAGCGAGCACTTTCAAAGCCACCAAGATTAACACCAAAACAAAACTAGGGTGGTTGGATGGGGAACTAACACCAAAACAAAACTAGGGAGGTTGGATGGGGAACTAACTGAAAAAAACAGAGTCAAAGCTTCCATTTCAGTTAATATTCAATGCAATACAAATAAATCAATTAAAATGCTGTTCTGTACAATTCTGTATCTGGTCCTCATGTCTCAATGGTAACAATCTGATAGAGAAATTGACTGTCTGGTTCTGAAGTCTCCTTGGAGACAATCTGATAATGAAAAATTGGCCATCTGGTTCTCATGTCTCCATGGACACAATGTGATAAAGAGAAAATGGTTATAGTGTGATGGAGTGTGATTGGCTGGGCAAAAAAAGAAAAGAAACGAGAAACTGCTTGGAGATGATGTTCTCTGAAAGCATTCAGGGGTTTCACAGATGGGAGAGCTATAAAGATAAGACAAAAATAGTTAGCACTTAGTAGAAGCACATGCTGCACCATGCGTCTTAGCATGGGTAACCTTTTTTTTAGGTTAACTCAAGTTTGTGAGTATGGCTGTCAGTTTGGGACATTTGTTCCTACTAGGAGGATGAAACTTCAATATTTAAAGATGTACATAGTTTTGTGTATTAGTATTAAGTTAATAGGTTTTAGGGGGTATTAAGGATTTGTTTTTGTTTTTTTTTTTTTTTTTGTTTGAGGGCTTTCAATAAAACCAAGAATTTTGTAAGCTGTGGCATAAGCTGAAATAGATATGACACGAAACAACAGTATAAAAGTTCAACCTGCCAAACAGTGTATGTGTGTAGCACAAATTTGAGCTAGACATTTAATAAAAAAGGTGTTCTACATGAAAGCTGGGAATAATAACTTTTTAATATAATGATGCTTTCTGTATTGTCTTAAATATCAATGGTCTCACAGATAAATACAAAAAACAGAGTATTGAATTGTATTAAAAATGTAGAGTGCAAATAGCTGTTACAGGAGACACACTTAGAATGAACCGAACATGTGAATTTGATAAAGAAAGGTTTTCAGGATGGTTATTCAGTGGAATAACTGGGACAAAGGAAAAGAAACATTCTTATATTAATTGCAAGAGGAGCTCCAATAGTGATTGAAGAGGATAAAAAAGATAATAATGGCAGATTTTTAGTGCTAAATGGCTACTGGCAAGGAAGGAGGATTACACTGGCATGTATATATATTCCACCTAAAACTGCTATAATGGAGCTTCAGAAAATTCTGGGAGAAATAATCAACGCCAAAATTAATAGATGTGGATCATTGTGGTTTTGTGGAGGTGAGGCAAACGTTTGACAACATTAACAGAACATTGATGATCCAGAGGAAAGCAGAATGTAAGAAAATGCCATTGTTGTTGGTGGGTCTTGATGCAGAGAAAGCATTTGACAGAGAAAGCTGGGACTTTGAGTAGGGCAATGTAAGCATTTGCATTTCCTGAAAAAAATTATAAGGTTGATTAGGAGGATATATGAGGGATAGTAGGCGAAACTTAGTGTATGGGGTCCTCTCTGTAATAATTTCTGCTTGAACAGAGGAACTAGGCAGGGGTTTCCCCTTTCCCCTTTGTTATTTGCATTATATTTAGAACCATTTCTAGAGAAAATAACAGACTCAGAAATTCAAATATATAATTGCTACGGCAGTCAAAAAAAGCTGGCTCTGTTTGCAGATGATATTATCTTATATGTGACAAAAAACTGAAAGGGATATTACAGTGCTGTGGAACATTTTTTGAGATAGTTTCAGATCTTTTTGTTTACAAAATTAATGAAGCTAAAACTAAGGCAATAGTGGTAAATTATGTACCCACACATGAATTGATTCAGCAATATCCATATTTATGGGGACATGATAAAATTAAGTATTTAGGAGTATGGATTAAAAATTATTCTGCTGTGGCAGCTAACAAAATATAATAAAAAACTGAGAAAATGAAAGCTTTGTTATATGGATATGGATAGTAAGATACAAACAGTTAAAATGTTTTTAGTCCCTTTAGTCTTATACACAGGTCAGGCGTATTTTTATCAACCAGAGGAGAAGTTATGAATAGCAATTAATAAAGAGCTGAAGAACTTTATCTAGGATGGGATGATGGCAGGAGTCAAGTGGAATAAGCTGATTCTTCCAGTAGAACAGGGTGGATTGTGATTACCCGAATTGAAGGGGTATTTCGGAGCTGCACGGGTAAGGCTCCTATACATAGTACAGGCAGAAAACTATAATTCAAAGTGGAAAGGAATGATGATGAAATGGGGTAAAGGTCAATAAACAAGGAGTGACTGGGATTTTGGATGCAGGCCTTTAAGGAGAATAACAATAATCATACAGAATGTTATATTCATAAAGTAGAAGAAAATAGCCTGAGAACTAAGCCAATATGGGAATGGAGAAAGGATATTTTGCCGACAGGGATGACTGCAGTTAGGGATATAAACAATAGGCAAGAGGGGTCTGGAATTTATTGGAGAAAACTGGCAAAGGAACTATGGTATTAGCAGCCAATAAGTAGATAGGGAAAGATAATAGAATGGGAAAATGCCAAGAATTTATTTGGACTGTAGGTTAGAGATTGCATTCCTTATCAAGGATTGATATCAGAGTATAGGGAAAGAAGAAAGAAATAGTGGAGGTCCTAAATGAAAGACCAGCACTAGTAGAGTTTTTAATAGAATCTAGAACAGAAGCTGCCACAGGAGCTGTATACCTGAACACCCAATCTGCAGTCTTTCTTCACCATTTCACCCACAACTTACACTCTTCATTATTTAGATTGTGGGCTGGCAAGGAACATGAAGCCCCGAAATTATAAGCAGTGAAGTGGATGTGGTGGGTTTGGTAGAAAGAGCTACAGAGGTCGTAATAGGCAGTGGCTTAAGGTAGGCTTTTTTTTAATTCTTGCAAGCAACCAGATATCAACAGAAGAGTTTGCCGGACTAGTGTTTGAGTATTTTACGTGGCTGGCTATCAACTATATCCCTAGGTATAACAGAGCAGAACTGCACTGCTGTGGTTCTTATTTTATTGTATTACA
This sequence comes from Protopterus annectens, assembly GCF_019279795.1. Lineage (NCBI taxonomy): Eukaryota > Metazoa > Chordata > Ceratodontiformes > Protopteridae > Protopterus > Protopterus annectens. The sequence goes on from NC_056746.1 coordinate 836,856,616, forward strand.
GATGAAGGTCTGAGATTTACACAAACAACAAAGTAGCTGTAATTGCTGGGTATGGCGTCTGTCTTTGGGTGAAAATTACTGTCTCTGCTGACATATGCTCTTTTTTTATCTTTGCCAGAGTAATGTAATTTGTTCGAAGCAAGCTGGAATATTGTGCTGTGGCTACTGTTTGATACAAAGTAGAAATGCATTACTGAGACTATGTTTTTAACACACAGACTTTTGTTGTTTTCACAGTCTGCAAACTGACTATAACTACAGGGTGGAATTGATGCTACCTGTAGATGAAAACATCTGACCCTCTTCTCATTTGTTTACTTTAAACAGTCATTAATCTAGCTGTGCAAGACTAGTGTGCATTTGTGCAAAGCAAGATAGGATATGTTACTGTAGATACTATGTGCTTCTGTGAAAAAACCTGTACATTGTTGTTGTGATTCTTATTTGCATTATTTTGTTGCAATGGACATCTAAGGTGTACACAGTCAGCAGTGTCGCAGTAATGCTGGGTACAGAAAATGTCTGTGGTTGAAGATGTCTGGCCTTGCTGTCATGATCAAGTTAATTATCTGGCTTTGTAGACTAGTGTGAATTTGTGTGAATTATGTTGGAATAGGCAGTATTTTATCACATTCAGACATTTAGATTTTATATTTGTGACTTTAGATGTGAATTCATTATTTACTGTTATTCCAGATGAGCGTGGATTACAGGCCTTTTAAGTTTGATGAAGACATTTAACATCAGAAGAAAGGTGTTACAATGGGAACACCTATGCCAAACACTTATGTAAATATCACGCTGTCAAGTTGGAAAAACAATTTATATCCAGTGGTTTGTTTGCATCATATATTTCATTTTATAAACATTTTCTTGACGGTATTTTTTGATATGGTTAGGAGGTGAAGGTCAATTGTTTTTTGGAGTGTTTGCATGAAACTACCACATTTTTTAATGCTTAAACCAACATTTACATTGGAAGGAATTTACTTTTTAGATGTTTTATTTATGCTACAGATGGTACACTGCATACTAAAATGAATAAGAAGAATAAGTACCTACATGGGACAACCATGCATCCTAAGCATGTCTTTAATGGAGTTGTCCATGGACAGTTTCTAAGAGCAAGTAGGCTAAATACAGAAATTGCAACCAAAGCTCCGGTCCCACCAATGAGCGAAATAAGGGCTGAATAATCCACACGATAATATGGAACTCACAGTTTATTACAAAGATACCAAGTTCACACGATCAACGATAACAAAAAAGCACAGCAGGATCCATTTAAATGCAAGGCACTGAAACGGAGCCCCAAAAAACATCAAACAGGACAGTGCAAGACAAAATAGTAATCCAAAAACTCAGTTAAGCGCTTTCAACCATTTACATGGTCTTCATCAGAACTAATCAGTATACGCCAAAAACAATGCCTACAATTCTTTTATAGATTTTTTTTATTATCTTATAAACTCCTCATAAAATTAATATATCAAATATTTACATTTATATTACTTATTATATTTATTTATTATTAAGAGATAGAATAATATTTTGAGAGTTTTTTAATATATATTTATTGCAATTTTGTAACAAAAATTTTTTATATGAAAAACTATTTACACAGATTTTAAAGATTTTTATGATAGTTTGAATAATATATAATAACCTTATCAAAAACAACATTTATAGCATCATTCTCCATAAATACATACAGTATGTTATTATGAGAATATTACTACGTATATTTAAACGAGACATGTATCAGCTTACTTACATTAATTTTAGTCTTTAATTTTAATCTTTAATTTTAGTCTTTATTGACAGAACAACATTTTTTGTGCAATATTTTATGTGCAATATTTTATGCAAAAATTTCTTATGCAATATTTATATGTATTCTTTTTGTTTGTAATTTTTGTGTAATTTTGACAATAATTTTCTCATAAAAAATTTTCTCATTAGAACTACCCACACATAGTAATTTATTAACTCATCAAATTATCAATTCTTCAACATTTTGTAATCAAATCATAGTATAGTATTTATATTTAATATTCATATATTTATTACACCCCACAGATAGTGATATATATTTAATTAATATCCTTAGCATTTTTGTGTTTGTGTTTGACATTATTAGCATATTCAACAACATTTTTATTAAGCTTCAATTTGCGCTGGGAAATATTCCACGACTTATTAATTTTTAATTTTTATATATTTATGCATTTTTATATACTCCATTTATTCATTCACAACCAGAGATAGTTTACTGTAGGACATTAACTACATTCATACATATATTTTTTATTGAGGCATCATATTTATATGGTTGTCCATCTGGTTTTGAAATGGGCTAATGATTGTTGGATTTATTTCTTTACCATTCTTAGTAATTGTAGCACAGTCACACATACTTAATTTGTAAATTATATGTTGTTTTTGGACATGCACTGTTTGAAATGATAAGTATGTTTTTTCACAAAATGTTTTTAAAAAAATGTCTAAAAGGCAGATAGTGATTTTATGGCTGAACGCATTCAATAATAGAAGTATACATCAGATGAATGCATTTCCGTATTGGCAGGTTATACCATATAGGAAGTGATGTAATACATTTTTAAAAAAAGTTAGTAAGCTAACTTTGGCCAAAGAAGTTTTAAATTGAGTTGTTTTGGCGTATACTGATTAGTTCTGATGAAGACCATGTAAATGGTTGGCTTAAAGTAACTGAGTTTTTGGATTACTATTTTGTCTTGCACTGTCCTGTTTGATGTTTTTTCAGTGCCTTGCATTTAAATGGATCCTGCTTTTTTTTGTTATCGTTGATCGTGTGAACTTGGTATCTTTGTAATAAACTGTGAGTTCCATATTATCGTGTGGATTATTCAGCCCTTATTTCGCTCATTGGTGGGACCGGAGCTTTGGTTGCAGTTTCAGTTCTACAACTTTTATTTAAATACAGAAATTCTTAATTTTAAATAACAGGTTGTTAAAATGATGATAGAATTTACAGAAGGAAGTTATCAACTTGACCTTTTACAATCAAAATGATTTGAAAGTTGAATTAGAATGTAGTAGGGGCACCTTATTTTTCTAAAGAGGTTAACAGGAATTCAGAGTATGAAAAGTCTCCTATGAGGCATATTATGAAATATAATAGAGAGCTTGGACCAGATTATGAACATTATTAGAAACAATTGGTCTGTCATGTTAATGGTTCATAAGATAAGGAATATAGTAGGGGAGGAACCAAAATTTACTTTTACAATAAATAAGAATTTAAAAGAACATCTATGATGTAAGGCTTTATAAGGGAGAACAATTAATGTTGCATCAGGTCATACTATTCCGTGATTGACCTGTCACTTTTGCTCCTGTATAACTACTAAAAGTATGTTTAAACATCCAGTTACTGGTATGGAATATAGTTTTAAATGTTTTGCTTCATGTACATAGTTTATTTAATATGGTATATTTAGCTATATGCTGTAAATGTGCAGTTTATGTTGGCAAAAGTAATAAGAAGTTAAGAATGTATTTGTGCACATTTATCTGATATTAGAAAATAAGTTCCTACTAATGTGTTGTTTAACCATATTTCTGTCCATTGCTTCAAATTTAGTGTGATCTAGGAAGTATATATTTCACCAAGAAGGGAACATATTGTCACACTGACTGAGTTATTTAGAGTATATATGGATTTCCTACTTAAGAGATGATCATGTGCCAGGTTTAAATGCAACTATTAGCATCAAACCCATGCTTAAAATAAAATCTAATAATGTTTAATTTAATTGTTTTACATTTTTCACTATATAATATAAATTAATCTTGCATACTTTTTTGTTTTTTTATTTATGTTATGGCTGTGTTGCTGTTAGTGTATAAAGTATGTTTTAAATTGATTAATTTCTTAATTGAAATGTAAATGATGTATATAAGAGTTGTTGGTCATTGTAATTCTTGTGCTTACATTCAGGAAGAGCTGTTAGGTCAAAATCTTTGTATATATTAAATTTTAATCATTGTGATTATTTGGGTGATTGTGTCTTTTCTAGTGTTTTTTCATTTACTTAGTGGAAGACACATTTGGGCAGTTAGCCAAGTTTTGTATTTTTATCACATTCAGATGTCTGAGGTGCACACTGTCATACAGTGTGTGTAATCAGTGAGTATGAAGGCAGCCTGTGGATGAAAGTAAATTGTCCCTGCTGTTTGATCAGTTAAACAGTCTTGTAAAATTGTGTTCACTGTGGCTTATACTCATAATGTGTGCGTGGGGGTGGGGGTTGCAGTTTTTTTAAGATTTACAAGTTGGCCTTAATTTTTTTCACTTTTCATTACAATCAGGCATCATCATTGTATACAGTAAGAAGGGGTCTTTGGTGGTCTGACTAGGAAGTGTGTGAAAAAAAGCAGTGAGTAACATTATTGCCATCTCTCAGAGCTTGATTCAGTGGTTGAGTTATTGGCTGTGATTCCCCCTGTGTAGAGTCTTCATGTCCTTCTCTGTGTTTTACCAATTTGCTCCAATTTGCCTGTAGGTAAGCATGCAGTGTGTATGTGTGTGTTTGTGCCTTGTGTTTTAGACTTGGTTTGTCAGTGAAATTGTGTCAGCATGTGTATGTACAAAGTCGGTCCAAGCGACCAACCTATTTTATTGTTTTTTTTTCTAAGATAATTGCAGTAAACCTCTACAAGGCACTCTTAAAAACCCTTCCAGCTTGAGCAACAGCTCCTTTAGAAGTATATTGTATATATTTTCAGTATCTCTCTCCAAGATATCTTAGAAGCTGTAGCGTAGACTACTGCCCAAACTTTCCTCAAGCACTGCAAGTTAGAGGCTAAAGAAAATAGTTTTGGGCAGGGGTAACAGTGAGATTTTGCTTAAATTTAATGATGTACTGTTACAGTGATTTTCTTGAAGAGGTTATTAGTATAACTTATTTAACATAACAGTAAATATTTGAGGAGTGGTCACCATAACAGTAAAGCTTTCCTCCTTTGTTGTCACTATATAAGATATCTGTATATAGTTTTTACACATATAGTGGTTTAGGATGTTTAGAAAAATGTATTGTTTCCTTAGTTTTGTATTGTCTGAATACTGTGGATTGGCCTACAGAAGCCCACTTTCCCTGAGATGCTTTTAGACTCAATGAATGCTGGTGAATTTTAGATAGTCATCTTGCAGTGCTTGTTTTATTACCTTCCCAGCTGAAAGGTTAGCATTATTGCATTCAAAACAAATGGCTTAGGAAAACTGGCTTGACTTGAGACATACCTCCCTGGACTACATGAAAAGGGACACGGAAGAGCTCTCGGATCATGTGCTAAAAGCCCTGCTAAGGTTATTATTCCTCTGAAATTATCTGTGCATTTTACATTTGCTGACCTGGGTCTATAGCACTATTCCCTAGCCCCATCTATAGTAACAACCCATAAAACTGTACTCCCCCCATATTTTATCTACAAAATTGGAAGAAAATTATAGAGATTTCCCCAAAATTAAATTAAAAAATTGTAAGTAAAACAAGGTTAAAAGAACCCCCCTGCCTTACAATTTATACAGTACTTTTATTAATTCTGAGCCTATCCTGTTAAACCTAAGCAGAATTAATTACTTGCTTGCAAGTTTCGTGTGTGAGGTTAAGCCCTGCTGCGCTCGCCCTTGCTGCGCTCGGGCTCACTCCGCACCCCTCCCTGCCAATTCCCACCTGCCCCCACTGTGTCTAGCTTTATAGCCACTATTCCACTCCCCCCCCAACTGAACCAATCTATAATCCCCTACTCAGCCTAACTCATCCCATTTCCACCCCTCCTTTTCCTATGCAGACCAATCAGTACTGCACTGTGTACACTACTCCAGCCCCCATCCCTCCCCCAGTAGCAAATATCCAACCTCAAGATCCTGAGGGTCCTAGTCCTAGTCCTATAACACCAATATAGCCTCCAACCATGATACCATACAAAGCAGTGTCACTACTCTCTCTGCTATCTCTCATGCTATTTCCATATTTCCTCTCCATTTATGAAAATCAGTCCTACCACACGACTGGAGTAACCATAAACCAAATAAAAACAGTGGAAAAAGAACTCTTCAGAAACGACCTTTATTGCAACAGTTCAATTAGTTAAGCGCTTTCATCCCTAGTATACATCACGGGACCTCTTCAGAACCTTCAGAACTAAAATGCAAGAGCTAAAAACACTTGGTCTTATCAATTATTAGCCAAAAAATAAAGTAAAACAATCAGACCAACATCTAAAAATTAACCTTTAAAATGCTGAAGTGTCAAATAACAGGAAATACTAGTAAAACTCATTGAGACCTGGATATACAAAAGCATTTAAACACAGCTGCCGTCTCAGTTCGCATAACTCAAGGTGCTCAGATAAAATGTTCCCTTGAGGATCAGATATTAATTGTGAAAATGAACTTATGCCCACTACATTCACTTAAGCCTTCACTGAAAATGGATATGTATCCAGTCAGACTATCCTGGTCAACAAATGTAAAATAAAGTAAAAAATAAATAAATGTGGCCCAGGCAGGTATGACCCTAGCCCTGAGTAGCATCCTGTCTTCGTCCAGAATGATACCACAGTACAAGGACAAAATGATTGACTTCAACAATTGGCTAAGCTTCTGGTGGCATTCAAAGGGGATCCAGTATCTGTCTGCTTGGGATAACATAATCGACAAACCACGATGCTTTGTCAGAGATGGTCTGCACCTGTCAGGTTACTGGCTAAAACTCTTGCCACCCCTATAGTGCCTTTTTTAGGCAAGGTTCAAAGGACAAAACCACCACCATAACAGATACAAGCATGCAAAATCTGAAGGTAATGCTACTCAATGCTAGAAGTCTAAACCTCAAAATGCACTCTCTCAAGGCACTCCTAAAAATGGAGAACATCAATATCTGTGCATAACTGAGACCTGGTTCAAGGCTCCAGAGAGCACCCCTGCAATAACAGGCTACAACTCTTGCCACACTTTTTGGTCGCCAAACCAAGACAGAAACACTAAAGGTGGACCGAGGATATTCACACCTCCAGGCTAGTTCCCTAACATAATGCATCTGAAATTCTCCAGGTGCAACTAACACTAGGTAAGACTGCAATCCAAATTGTAGCTTGCTTCAGATCCCCCACCATGCCACAAGATTCTCACTACACCTTTTTAAACATACTGGAAAATATTAAGATACAACCAAACACCCTAATACTGGGTGATTTCAACTACCCTGCCATTAACTGGGAAAACTACTAGGGTGCCAACACCTTTTCCCAACGGTTCTTGGAATTCATAAATTCCAACGCCCTGGATCAACTAATCCATTGTCCCACCAGGGGCTCTAGTATCCTAGACCTGGTCATTACCAACATGGGAGATATATGCTGCACACCAGTGGTCACCCCCTCATTGGTCAGATCTGACCATAAGCAAATCACCCTTGACATCCACATCCCACCCCTACCCTCCAGTAAGGGAAACCTCCGTAAAAAAATTCTCCAAAGCCAACTTCATGCTACTCAAGTCAGAAGTGACACTTCATGACACCCATGCAGACTGGTGCTGAAAGTTTGATTGCTGAATCCTACACTAAGGCACTGTACAAGCACATTCACTCGTGCATGAATCATGTCATCCCAAATAGAACCAAGATGCTCTCCTCCAAAAAAAGGAAGCCAATCTGGTGGTCCCCTGCCATAAACAAATATATAACAGAAGGAAGAAACTGTTGCATAAAGGAGGAAAATCCCAGGATGCAAAAAACTCCCTTACCAGCCTCAGTAAGAAGCTGAGATCCCTCATAAAGTCATCCAAAGCTAGTTACGAAAATAAAATTGCCAAAGTTTCCAAAGACAACCACAAGGCATTCTATAGTTATGTCAAGAATCTAAATGTCAATGCTCAGATCTGCTCTGAGCTATAACAGAATGGTATTAAATATACTGATCCTAAAGATGTTGCCAGTATCCTGGCAGATAGATTTAGTGCCAACTTCACCCCCCCCCCCTCTCACTTCCTAAAGGGCCCATCTCAATACCAAAAGATTGCCAAATTCTGGTAATCACGGCCACATAGGTAGAAACCGCACTCTCCAAAGCTAAGAATACAGCATCCATGCAACCAGATGACATCCCGGGCTGTGTACTACATGAACTACAAAATGAGCTGGCACCTCACCTAAGTGTCATGTTTAATCATAGCCTCACCTCAGGCTTTGTGCCCACTGAGTGGCGCACAGCTACAGTTATCCCACTCCACAAGGGGGGATCCACCGTGGATCCCGGGAACTACTATCCCATCAGTCTGACGAGCCTGTTCTGCAAGGGCATGGAACACATTATCCTGGAGCTTAAAACAAAGACATTGGCAACCTTCCAACACTGGACCCCACCCAGTTTGGGTTCGTGAAGGGCCGATCTTGTCTCCTGAACCTGATTGACTTCTACAAATCAGTCTCCAGAGCTGTGGAAGAGGGTAAAGCGGTCCACACAGCCTATCTGGACCTCGCCAAGGCCTTCAACACCATCTCCCACTCTGGAATAATAGATAAACTTACTAAGCTGGGCATAAATCCCTATGTCACTCGATGGGTTGCCAACTGGCTTACTGACAGAACCCAGACTGTAAAAGTAGCTGACTCCAAATCCAGCTCCAGACAAGTGACAAGTGGAGTACCTCAGGGGTTCAGTCCTGGGATTGCTCTTGTTTGGCATCTACTTCTCTGAAGTACAGGCCAACACTAAGGGACCCTGGCTAACAAAGTCCGCAGATGACTGCAAACTGGGAGCCATTATTGATTTCCCAAATTATGTGGATATTCTACAAAAGGACCTTACAGAAACAGATGTTTGGTGCCAGAGTCATGGGCTCAAGCTTAATGCCAAGAAATGTATAATTATCCCCTTTGGGAAAAACCATGTACCTATGAATTACCACATAGGTGGCAGTACACTAAACACCGAAAGTGTGATGAGAGACTTAGGGATACAGCTGGACAGTGATCTCACCTTCGATAACCATATCACCACAACAGTCAGGAAATCCTTCTGTGTGGCACACCTCATCACTAAGGGCTTTTCATCCAGAAAAAAGGAGGTCATTGTCCCACTGTACTCATCCCTCATTAAACCCATTATCGAGTACAACACCCCGTTTGGTATGTACCTCACAAGACATCTGCAACAGCTGGAAAGGCCGCAGAAATATCTCACTAAAAGAATCACAGGCCTAAAGCAGATGCCCTATGCTGACCGTCTAAAAAAAATCCAGCTATACTCTGTGGCATATCGTCTACTCAGAGGCGATCTCTGCTTAACATACAAGGTCATGTAAAACTCTGAGCTGTTGGACATGCTCCACTTAAAGAAATCCCAATCCCTCAGAGCCATACGCTCCAGGGATCTAAACCTTGTCATCACAATGAACAAAACATGCTGGAGGGATAGGTTCTTGACCCAGAGACTCCCCATACTCTGGAATAAACTGCCCATACATGTCAAGCAGAGCGCCTCCTTGGCCCTCTTCAAAAGGAACCTTGACGATTGGATGGGAGATAGGAAATTCATCCCAGGGATCATGTTAGTTGTTCTGCTAGACAGGGGTCCAGGGAAGTAAATATTGTGGTAAGAAATATCCAGGGAATTGTTATGGCTAGGCTTGTATAGGCCCTAGGGCCGATAGCCTAGTACCAACCTATAAACGTATGAACCTGAACAAAGGAAATCAGAAAGTGAGTAAACCTAAATGCAATAGTTTTAGTGACCTGCCCTTAATGATCTAATGTTATGGTAGTATCTTACAAAACTGTACTTTCATTAATCACCCAACCTGATTGTGTAGAGTAGCCTTTGAGTGAGTTACCTGATTTCTGATCAGGAATACAGGGGATATGATGCTACCTTTCCTAAGACCTTCCCTTCAGCTACTGGTTGGCCATGGTCAAAGAGTGAGAAGATGAGCCTATTCTGTGGTTCAGGGCCCAGGCATAAGATATTAGGCTACTGTTGATCTCTTTGTGGGATCTGTAGTGCCAGCTATAGGGCTTTACCTGTAGGGATTTTGGTTTGATGTTTATGCCAACCACCCAGGGCCATCCATGTTGCATTTTATCCTTGACAAGCACATGTCTGTTTGCAAGCCCTGTCTGACAGAATTCCTTCATGTGCAGGTTATGAATTTGCATTCTGGTTGCTATTATTGTCTGCATCCCAGAATCCAGGATTTAGGGATCCCTGTCCACTTGTTAATTTAGGAAGTCAGATGTGTATGGGATCTTCTTTTCTGAGATGGATGAAGTTTCATAGACCTGCAGCTTCTCAAGCTGCTCGTGGAATGACATCACCTTTTAGGAAGTTATGTGGAGCTCATGCCTTTTTCAAAACCCAAAAGTGATTTAGGTGCCTTCCTTTTGTGAAACAAGTCATTGCTAATGTCATGCAAGCCTGGAGGCACCCTCATTTAGCTGCTGCCCCTGGTAGGGCTGATGGTTAGTATCATCCTGCAGCAGACTGGAGTGACACCGTGTCTTCCCATCCTAAGGTTCTTTTCTTGGTGGTCTTGAGGATGATCAGCATTCCTAAGACCCATGCTATGCTTTTGCATAAGTGGTTTAGAAGGTCACTGAGAGAGGGACATAGGTATGCAGAGAGATGCATCTTTATGACACTTTGAGAATAGGCCCATGAACAATGTAATTTGCCTGGCAGTATTGCAAGTCCTGGAGAAGCCTCCCTAGTCTGAAATCAGAAAAGGTTTTTCCTTTACCATAGAAACTGCCATAATTGTGCAACCTCACCTCTTTTTGCGTTTTCCTACAATGAATGCTCTGGACAGGTTGGTGGGCACAGAAGTGAGGCTGCATTGGTCAGCATTGGTGAGTTTGTCCCTACTGATGAATGATTTGGACAGATATCATCCCAGGCATAAGGCTAGGCATCATTCATCATTCACTGGTCCCAACTCCTAGGCCATCAGGGAGATCTAACATAATTCCTGCCTCCTGAAGGGGAAGATTTTTGTGGTTCCAAGGGAGTAGCTTCCTGCAGGTGAGCAGAAGAGGCAGAACAAAGGTGGGGAGCAGCCTTAGGCTCCATCACTTAGTGTTAGGGGAGGGGAGGCACTCTCACTCTTTCTGCACCAGTATTGGCAAGAAACTCCAGGTTTTCTGCCCCACTGTGGGTGGTTGCCCAGGTGGCCCCCAGCACTGCAGCAGTATGTGCCATTGCTCTTAGCAGAGGTATGAAGGGAAATGAAAACCCTTCCTTTTCCCTTTCCAGGTAATAACGAACTTGTCTTGCCCACCATTGAACTCCTGAGATAGGGAGTTGTCTATTGCAACCCTTCAGGGTTCCTCAATAGCATTCTTTTGGTATGCTTTCTCTTCTAGTGGGACATTTGGGCCTCCTTATTCTGAGATCCAGCCCATTTTGTGGATGGTACTATGATAGCCCCTCTCCCCTTGGGAAGGTTACCCTGCCTTGGCTTTCTGTCCAGATTTTTACATTTTAGACTGCATCAACGTGGATGGCACAAATCTTCCCATCAGAGCCTTGAGAATGTGTCATTAATATTTTTATACTTGGGCATCAAGCTGCATCCAGTGCTGTCATATACACACCACATAGCAGCAAATCTAAAGTGACCCAAAGCTTGTCATAAAATAACCAGAGTGCTAACACCACAAGTATGCTCCTCAGTTGCCAGAACACATTCTGATTTTACAACTAGAGTACTGCCTAGCACTGTTTGCCTTTGGCCTACATGGTAACACCAAGGCTATCCGTACTACACTTACTGAGATATCCTACTTCACTACTTGCTAGCCCCCTGCAACAGCACTGCCCTCTCCTTCCAGTGCCAAGTAGTTACCTACTTACTCACAGGGCAGCCTACTTTTTGGGTTCCTTTCCCACAAACTTTGCTGTGCCAGGACCACTGTACGGTATTAGCAAATAAACTTATCAATCCACTTCTTCCAACTTAACCGCACAATCTAATGTTGCGTCAGTTCTCATCCATTAAAGAAAATCAAATCAATTCATTACAAAAAAGTTTCCTTGTTCCTTGAACCAGAAATATGGTAAAAAATCACCAACTGAAAAAAGGCTCGTCATCATGCCCAAAAAAAAAAAAAAATTAAAAACTTGACTTGCAAGTCATCTAAGAGGTCTATCACAATGTAATTGCATTAGCGCCTGAAACACCCCATCTGTTCTTTCTTAAAGAAAGAATAGCTAGCCTAAGGTAGGGTAAATTTCTCTTATAAAGAAATCCTACCTATATAATCGGAACTAAATTTATTTCATTTCATAACTGTACAGGACATGTTAGAAGACTGTAAATTTAATAAACTGCAGAGCAAGCATCCGTAATTCTAAGGCAATGAATGGGCTGTAGGTCTTTAGACAAGGCGCAATAATCAAAGGGTAATCTGAGTCAAAAATACTTGTAAAAAAAAAAAAAGAATACCAGTATCTCACACAGGGCTAGAATAAAACACTCCGCATCTTTGTCCTGCATTTTTTCTTGTCTTTTCTCTTGTTGTATGCCCCCCCCCCCCCAGTCAGCTCTTTCATCCCCATCACCTGGTGAGAGTCAACAAGAAGGGTACATGGTTCAGAAAGCCATCAGTGGTGGTCAACATTTTTCGCTGTTTTTACAGCCCTGTCCCCTACATGTTGTGTCTTTCGGCTTTTCCCGGTTAGGGGTCGCCACAGCAGAACTCCGGTCCGCTAATGATTGGCAGTAGATTTTTACATGCTGAGTTGCCAGCTCTGACGCACAACGAAGGTACGCCCATTTGCGCATGTCTCCACGCAGAAGACGCTCTGTCTGAGAATCGAACCGGACAGCGTCTTACTGTGAGACAACGATACTACCGCAGCACCACCACCGCAGTATACTGCACTCAGGAAATGCAATGGGTTAACCTTGGAGGATGTCATGTCATTTATTCCAAGCAGCTCTGCCTCCTCACAAAACACACTACAGAAATCTTTCCACCAAGTGTGTTTCCAAGAGCATGTAATCCTCCATACTCCCAAGAGAGGTAAGTAGGCCATGCCCCTTAACCCCCCCCCCCTTTGCCTGGATCCTGTGGTGCCAGGACAGCTAATCAAACCCCAGTTGCCTGTTTGCAGTTAGGGTTCCATTATTCTGCATCATTCATTTCACTACTGTTATAGGTTCCTAGTTAAGTACTAGGCTAGCTGACCTTGCAGGCCATTTTAAGCCTAACCAGTTTCCCTTTTTGTGCTCAAAATAACCTATCCCATTTGGTTTTAGATTGACCTTACCCATCCCATGATTGAAAATGATATGTTACCCCTAATAAGAATAACTGGAATCATAACCATAAATAACTTGAGAGGGCCCATGCATAGGCTAAAGCATTCAGGTGCTGTCTCTGTCCATTAGCCATACAGGGGGCATTCCTGAGGTAAATTTTCTATTTCCCATCCATAGATCTAAGTTGTGCTTGAAAATGGACAGGGATGAACCTTTTTTTTTTTTTTTTTTTTTTTTATGTGAATGGGGAGTGTGCTCCACAGCAGTGGTATCCTCTGCAAAATATACCTGTCCCTCCACACCATTCGTTTGCTGTTGCAGAAGAGGTTTAGATCCCCAGAAGGGAGTATTTCTGATGCCATTTGACTTGCTGATGTGCAGTAAAGCCATTAGTAATGGGATGGAAGATGGCTTGTATGCCAGACACAGGTCACCTCTTAGCAGTTTGTAGGATACCAAGTACAGTGACAGGGCTTTGAGTCGGTCCATGTAGGACATGTTGTTTAGGCCTTGTATCCTTTTATTAAGGTATCTCTGTGGGCATTCCACCTGTTACGTGTCGGCACTTTTAGGACTTGGTCTTGTGTGATAGCTGGAGGTGAGCTAATTTCAGGTATATCTTGGGGGACAGATGGAGAGGAGAGGGGTAAAGTTAGAGGTAAATTCATCAGCCTGCACATTCGCGGTATCTTCATCCTCATTATAGGTAATATCATTCGCAATAAGCTCAACACACCGCTGCATTTTGCTTTTGAGATTATGACTAGAACTACAAAATGCCTTATGATTGTCTTTGGCCTGAGTAGCTATTTTAATCTCAAACTTGGCTTTGGTAAATTTTATTAAGTTCCTGAGTTGTTTGATTATTTCAGTGACAAGGGCTCTAACATTCTGGGAATTGCTCTTCTTACTTTTGGTCAACATTCTTTTCCTTTTATTATAAAGCTTGTTGATATTATGGTTCCACCATATGGGTTTGTTTTTGGGGTTTGCCCTGCACTTGTCCATATGGGTACAGCGTTATCTATGCAGCTGTTTCCATGCTGGTATAATGTGGTGGTGTACATTTCTCCATATTTGGTGGAGTTACCTCAGTTTGGTGTGTATTTGAAGTTTGCCAGTGTATCACTTGGAAGTAGGTAGTTTGTCTTAAAGAAATTTCTAAAGGTACCTTGGGTGGAAGGGATCTCTGTTTTCAGTTTTATTTTAAAGGAGACTGCTTTACGGTCAGACCTAACAAATGATGAAAATACACAAAGGATGTTGCAAGATGCTCCCACATTAGTAAGGACAAGATCCAAGATGTTATTCACCCTAGTGGGTACTCTGACTAACTGTTCCAGGGCATTTGTATTGACAAAGTTCAGGAATCTCTGTGCTTGTGCACTAGTGGCGGTGTATGTTTCACAGTCTAGTTGGATAGTTTAGATAACCTAGGAAAATGGTATTGGGTTTAATACTTTGTGATTCTAGTTCCTATAGATAGGCGTTGTGGCTTTCTTTTGTCGTAGAGGGAGTTTTCTATAAATTTCTGATGATTATTTGAAAATGAAGATGCTCTAGTGATCATGCTGCTTTACCAGCCTTGATATGTCTCTTCTGGATGTAGATTGAGACACCTCAACCTTTTTCGCCTCCTACTCAGTAGCTGGTCTAAACATGTGGAAGGTGTTATAGCCCTGCACAGTCGGAGTGCACTCCTCTATTTTAAACTGTGTCTCAGTCACTACACAGACATCAGTGTCTTCCAAAATGAGAAGGGCTTGTAGGGAGTGGGGTTTCTTGTTTAGACTCCTAGCATTGATCAGTAACACCTTTATATTTTCCTTTGCTTTACTATTACTTAAGTTTTTATTTCAGTTTTAACCGTCACCTTGGCAAAGTTCCTGCATTTGATTCTCAATTTGCTGAAACCTTCCAAGTACAGTCCACGAGACAGCAGACTATGATGAAGATACATGGTCTCTCTCTGCCTAGGAGCATAGCATATTATGAAGCTTTCCATAAGTACCAGTGCTGCAGCATAGCCACCTGCAGGAAAAGGAGGGGAAAGTTCAATGTGGGGTAATATATGGCATTTCCAAGACACATAAGGATGAAAAAGATTTTTGAGACCATCTGTGTGGCTGTTGGCTCAAAAACTGAACCTTTAGCCATGTATGTGGAATGAAGACTTAAGAAGGTAGTAATTAGACTGCAAACTGTGTTGTAAAGATGAGTGACGTTAAAGTGTCAGCAGATGATTTTGTTTGGAACTGCAGACATTACATGTTTTTACAGTATGATCCCACTAACTTGGGTTTAGTATGGTATAAAGAATACTTGTGTAACATGTCTGATTTTACACAAAAAGGAATTGAGTTTACTGTGGTTCTGTTGGGCTTGGTGCTTAAACACAATTTTTTGTAATTAATAAGTGCTACCAACAGACCCATTTTGTATTAAGGGGGCAGCAGTGGCACCCAGCTATGCCAATGTAGTGCTTGCACAGTAGGAAGATATCTGTATATGTGGTAGTGTTTCTTTATTTTCACAAAAATTGTTTTGTTTTATTGATGCTCTCATTTTTATATGGGTAGGGAAAAAAGCCTGCTTATTGAGCTTAAACATTTCTTAAATAAGACAACTAAATTTCATAGATTTGCATTCAGTGTTTGTAAAGTCATTACCATTATATTAGAAATGTTGTTCTTGGACATTTTGATTAGTAAAAATGTTTCAGATGAGCTTGTTTTAACCAGTTATAAGAAGTGAAGTTACAAGTAACAACTATTTAAGGTATGACAGTATGCACCCAAAACTAAGAGAAATGTGGTGAAGGGCAAATTTATAAGGGCAAGTCGACTAATGTTGGCGGATAAAGAGAACAGGACTGAAGCTGAACCACTGGAAAAAAATGTTTATTGAGAGGGAGTACCCCATGGTAGTAATAATAGGTATTGGTAATACCTTCGTATGAAGGTAGAAAAAAATGCATACAAGCCATACATGAAACCATCAAGTAGCCAAGATTTAGACAGAGCATCCCGAGAGACAGACAGACAGATGGATATAAACTTGGTGTAGTGCTTTCATAGAGTTTACACACCTATACAATAAGAAATATTATCAAAGAAAACTGGAATATTTTAAAAGTGGACTAAACAGTAAGTTTTATTGTAGGGGAGGATCTAGTATTTGTTAACAAAAGAGCCTATAACTTGAAAATGAGTTAGAAAAAGAAAATAAAAACAAAGGTGAGACTAAGATGGCAGTAGGAACATATGCTTTTTAGAATTGCTCATGTTACAGATATATGGCCAATAGTCCATCATTTTTTGCAAAAATATGAACATTTTATACCCTCTTCCAAGATGTTGTACTTGTGAGGTGGTAAATGTGATATATGCAGCAGAATGTATGTCATGTCAGGCACTTTACATAGAACTTCTAGGAACTTGAATAGAAGAGTATATGAACACTACTATGCCATAAAAAATAAAAATAGGAAAAGTGCTTTGCACAGACATACCAGAAAATGTGAAAAATACAAGAAGTTTTTGTTCTATGTTATTGACTGCATTGAACCTGATATAAGATGGGATGATGCAGAAATTCTTTTGGAAACCAAGGAGTATGAATGACAGGTATCATTGAATGCTACTGTAGATCACGGACTAACTAACCATTTGAATATTAAATGCGTCTTGAAAACACAGAGGTTAAAAGTAAAATATTTATGTTGCATAACATAAATATTCTGCAGTATTTTAATAAAAACTTCATTCTTGTTAAAAAAGAGGCTTTATAAGTATTTTGTGCATGAAATTTTTTAGATGTACATGCTTTTAAATTTGAATGAGGGTAGTCATGTGATATTTTAATTGGTATTTAAGTTTGGATGAATGGATTTTCTAAAGGAATCTGATGGTCTTTAAGGTTCATATGAAAGCTCTTCCGCGTTGCACTTGATTTGTTTTTACATTTTAAAGGATACTTATGATGCTGCTGATTCCTCTTGAGCTGCCATGTGTGGATTAATATTGATAAGAATGACTTGGCTTCATCCTTAAAATCTTCTTAAAAATATCAAAATGGAAATTTGATTCTCCCTTGGACTTTGTACAGCTGAGGTGCTTAAGAAATGTGATGAAAGGGGTTACTAAGATTTTGCAACCCTCCTTTTTCAAGACATATAATAATTTCCCTTCCTCCTCAGGTCCCTCTTTCAAAAACCAGTTTAAGCATCAAGGTGCAAATAAACAGAATTACAAAAAGCAAAGGCAAGGACTGTCCAGAAAGAAAGGAAAAGGCTTAAAAATCAGTGACAGTTCTTCCACCCAGTCAGCATGACTATTTTCCTGCTTACCTCTCCCTGACAATCTATTCACATCCCTGACTTCACCTTCTCTTGTAGTAACAGACTGTGATAGATAAATGGGTTTTAAAGTCTTTCAAATGTAATTCAGCAAAGGTGCATTTGGCAATGAGAATCTTCCCCTGCTTCTTTGGATTCCTCTGTGCCCTGTGAACCAAGCCTCCTAGTTTTGTTCCATCCTGCATCATATGCTTGCTCAAGGAGAAATAGAACTTGTGCCTCCTGTCAGATTTGGAAAGGTTTTTATTCAAGGATTTTTCTGTTAATAAAAAAAGGAAGGATACTGATTGCCTCTGTTAGACCTTTCCTTTCTAAATCTTTGTCAAGATTTCACAGTTCAAAACACTTTCCCTCCATTAACCTCTGATCCCCTCTCTAGCCTTCATGATAAATGCTAGATTTAAATAATGTTTATCATCACATTCTGTTTACCAAACTGTTCAGTCGTACTTTAAGATTTTCTGTGTCTCGCTTACATCATCAGTTCTCTTTTTGAAATTTCCACTGTACCAAGAGTATTCACAAAGCATCTTGCTCTAGTAATTGCTTACTGCAGATTTCAAGGCATCCACTGTTTCTCCAGTTTGCAAAAGAGTCTTCAGCAACTGTTCACAGTCTCTTAATCAGCCTGGGTTTATAGCTTTCCAAAATCCTCTCATCCCCTCACACAAAATTGTATTCCTGGATTGTCTGATATATTCTGCCCTGGGAAGAGTTTTCTTCCTTCAGACAAAGTAGAGATGTTGCAACATCCCTTCCTGAGTTTCTCTTCTGAAAGCCAGGTATCTGCAAGTGAATTTCTCGGGATATCTGGGTACGTCATCAATGACTCTCATGCCTCCCTTGGACCAGATTCCACTTGAGAAAGATCCGGAGGAACACCAGGTCAGCCTGGACTCGGCATCTTCACTCTTTATCTTTTCGAATCCCTGTTTTGGATTTGTAAAAGAGGAGTTACTGTGGTGGGTAGGTCAGATCTCTTGCAATGCAGGTCTCCCATTCTCTTTTCCAACCCTCTATCAATTCTCTCACTGCAGATACTTCAGACCTGGAGTGAGGTGCAGTCTCCAGATGACAAACAAAAGTACATGTCAGAGAGATGTTGGTGGTAATCAGTGTTCTGAAAGTCTAATTCATCACAGTGATGTGTTATGTAAATATACAGGGGTATCAGATCATGCCCTCTTTATAGACTTGCTGTTAGCCTGGGAGATATCAACTCAGGTCATTTTGACACTTCAGGCTTCATATATTCTGTGAGAGCAAACCTTGCTTGCAGATAAGCATTGCAGGACCCAGATAGCACCCCACCCCCACCTTACAGGTGGAAACTTCATCCTAGGGTTCTTCCAAGAATTGATCCAGTTGTGGGGAGCACCTCAAGCACATCTGTTTACCCCCTCTCAGAACAGACACCTAAAGAAATTCTGCCTCATAACTCCTGACAGACAAGCCTGGAACATAGATGCCTTCTCATTCCCATAGAAGGGAATCTTCCTTTATGCTTTTCCACCCTTTCTGGTGATATCCAGGGTTATTCTAAAGATCTAAAAGGGTTCGCCAAAGTTAGTGATAATGACTCTGTTTTGGCCCAAGCAGTAGTGGATGTTCGTGTTTCACTGTTGCAGTCATTACTCTTGGGTTATCCTGCTGGCAGGCCACCCGCAGTCGGCCAGAATTCCAAAGTCTAGGTCCGGCGTCGGTTGCTGTCGCCTCTTCCCTGACGTCAGTGCGCCAGGGGTATAAAAGATGCAGCCGATGCCATTTTCTTCAGTCTTTCTTGCCGCGTGGCGCCCGAAGCAAAAGCAGTTCGCAAGTGCCGGTCGGCCGACTCCTGAGATTTTCAAATCTGAATTTCAGAACCAAAGTCTTCATTAAAGCTAAGTACCCCATTGGGGAAACTTTTTTCTTGCTCCAGACCGATGTCAGAAAAAGTTAACAATTGTATTTCTTGTGGGAAGCAAATACCTCATAAGGATTTTCACTCTTACTGTATTCCTTGCCTAGGCCCTGATCACAACGTTGCTAGCTGTCGGTTTTGTGCTAGATTCAACCAACGCACTATCAAGCGTCGGTTCGATTTTGCATTTCATTACTTTGGCCGAAGATTTAATTATATAATGCCGGCGGAACTGCCGACAACCAGAGTTTACAAAAAAACGGAAGGACAAGGATAGGCATCCGAGGTCCAAAACCGACGACGAAGCCTCTTCTAGGCCAGTTGCCGGTTCGCTGGTGCTCAGTGAGGCGCTTTCGCAGCCCCTGGCGCCCACTACTTCAGAGCCACAGGCCGCTACCGACTCCCACGTGGAGCCGACTGGGCCTCTGGAAACTCAAGGTACTGGACACTCGGAAATCAGTCCCTCAGATGGGTCCGGAGCCGCTGAGCAGGCATCGGCTTCTGAGGGTGTCTTCAGATCTACACAACTATATATTAAGCCATTCTCAGCTTCAAAGACTAAAGCAGCTCTAAAGACAAAGAAACAAGTACAGCATTCTCCTATTCAGACTTCCATGCCTAAAATGGCCCAAGACCTAATTACTTTGCTCAGGGGCTCCCATCCCCCTCCTGTTAAGAGGCCTAGGCAAGAGACAGAGTGATTCTTCTGATCAGGTATGTATTTCCTCTGATTCCTCTTCTGAACAGGATTACTCCATGCTTCCCTATAAGGATTCTGATGCTGAAGAATCCATTCCTTCAGCCTCTCCTCCTGAGGACTATACTGTGAGGGAGCATTTCCACTGGGAGAGCCAAGAATATTCTGAGTCTAAGAAAAGGCTCAGAGACTTTCTGCTTCTTCCTCAGCACAGACCCCTTGCCATTCCACCTGTTCTAGACATTGTAGATGATGTATTTTCAGAGTCTGGACTGTACCCCTGACTCTTTACCCCCTGCACCTGCTAAGCCAGACAGATACTACAGGGTCCCGGATTCTCATAAATTCCTATATAAAAACCCCGCTGCTGACCCAGAAACTATATCTCAGGGTACCAAGGGGGTTAAGGCTTCCACTGCAAAAAAACCCATCCCCTCTGATAGGGATTCTAGGGCTCTAGACAGATGGGGGAAAAAAGTATACACTTCTGCCACCCTGGCTGTAAGGGCTTTAAATTGTCAATTTCATATGCTTAAATATCAGCAATATTTAATGTCATTACTTAAACAGAAAATGTTGACAAATACTGAATGTTCAGAGAACAAGGAATTGCAGGATTTATTGCATGCAACTGAACAAGTGGGAAAGCATACTTTGCAATGTGGTTATGATTCACTGGAGGCCTCTTGCAGGGCCGCTGTAACAGGTTCTGTTATTAAAAGGCATGCTTGGTTAAAGGAACAAAATCTGCTTGATCATGTCAAAGCAAAATTATTAGATGCACCATTACAGCATGATACTTTGGTACTAAAGCAGAAGAGGTGTTGAAAAAAATGGAGGATAAAGCAAAATCCATGCAGACAGTCAAGGATTTCTAACAGGTACAGCCACCCAGGTTTAGAAGGAACTGGCCTTCTAAAAATTGGTCCTTTCCAGTTTCAGACAGACCACAAAGAGACAGATACTGGCGTTCCAGAGGCAGATCTCAGCCCCAAGTCTTATACAGGCCTATACAATGGGGTGCTCCTACCTCCAAAAGCAGAGAAGGCAAGTCACAGCCTTACAGGAAACAGTCCCAATGACTTTCCTCTACCAGTTCCAAGCAGTTTTCTTTTGACAGCCCCCTTAGGGGGAAAACTAGCACTTTTTTCATCAAACTGGCAAATGGTTACCCAAGACAAATGGGTTCTGAACTTAGTGTCCCAAGGCTACAGGTTCCATTTTCACACTCTACCAAGGTCAAAGGCAGTGGCGGCTGGTGACTTCAAATCACAGGGGGCTGCAGGAGATGCTGAATGGGTGGGGTCAAAGGGAAGGGGTGTGGTCAACCATAAAGGGGAGGAGCTATGCACAAAACCACAAAAAACTAACTTTAATTAAATATGCTGCCCTGGGTGGCAAACCATCATTATGAAAGTCCAATCAAGACAAAAATAAGTGTAGAAGAATAAAAATATTTCAATGCATTGGCTGCATGACAGCTTACTTAATATCTAGATGGAAACAAAAGGTT
The DNA here is from genome assembly GCF_019279795.1 of Protopterus annectens. Taxonomy (NCBI): domain Eukaryota; kingdom Metazoa; phylum Chordata; order Ceratodontiformes; family Protopteridae; genus Protopterus; species Protopterus annectens. The sequence goes on from NC_056746.1 coordinate 836,878,392, forward strand.
GTGAGGCATGAAAAAATAAATTACTTTTTAAATACATTACTGGAATGCCAGTCAAAATCAAGTATAAGAAAAACCAGAAGCACTCAACTCAAACCACTTCTCCTTGCACTGCAGTTCTAATTATAATATATTCAGCTTTATTAAAGTACCAAGCAACATGCTGAAAGTAGAAATCTATGTGATGCCCCACTTGTAAAAATGTTTCTTATCCAAAAAGACCTGCTGCCTGACAACTTGTTTCATGGGGAAAACATGATAAAAGTAAAAAATGAAAAGCAAACAAGAAACAAGCTCAAGATACATTGCTTAAAGGATTACTGTACAGGTTATGGACTACACATGATTGGCATTCTGTTTAGTTTACGGGTAAAGTCTGTAGAGATGACTGGAAGTCTCCAACAACTGTAATGAGCTTTTTAAAATAATGGAATCCTGTCCTTTAATACCCAAGGCTTATACATTATCTAGTCAAGTATTCTCTGCATGGCAACAACAGAAAGGCTTTCAATGTTGGCAATTCTTTAACAGTATGCTTATTAAAGCTTACTTGCATCTTACGATGTCAGACAAGCTTACCTTATGGTCATTAAAGCATTGCTACTTAAACACAGAGCAACAGGCACTTTGAGTAATAAGCATAAATCTGAGTAATAAGCATAAATCAACAGTACAAAAATATGACAGAAACCAGACCATTCTGCAAAATCAAGGACAGATGAAAAGCCACTGTAGTACTTATGCAGTGTGTCCTTCCCATCCAAGGTAGATACAACTACTCCTTGCCTTGCTTGGACACATCCAGAGTCACTACATGGGGGAGTGGGGTGCAACAAGAATGTCACAATTTGAAATCTCTCTGGCTGACTGTGATGGCCCTGACACATTTGTCATACCTCTCAACCTCAAGAGCAAGAAATCTGGACAAAGCCATACACAGAAGTGGGACAAAGGCCCAACAATAAGGACAATTTTTAAATATTGCTCTAATAAACTTAGAAAGATAATAGAATAGGTCTTGCATTAGTATGAATTTTCTGAAGGGTATAAAATCTGAAACTCAAATGTCTGTCATTTTCTAACTTCAGTCTTTAGTGATTTGTCACTAATTTGCCAAAAAACACAATTTTATGAAAAATGGACCAAAAATGTGATGTAAAAATATAAAATAGACACACAATACAGCTGCTACCTGTCAAAGAAGGGACACTAATATTAGTACTGCTACCTTGAGCAGCTGACAAAATAAAAGAATCTACATGCATTTCAAGTAATCTATAACTTTGATTATTACAGTTATTTCTTAATTGTAAACCCTCCATGTTTTCTTACAAAATTGCTATTTTGCGGAGGGATTATTAGGGGGAAGAGCAACATTTTGAGCCAAAAATTGGGGACAGTTGAGAGGTTGGCTATGCCTAATTCTATAAAGCAATTTATTTGCATGTACCTCTCAACCTGTTAATGCAGTAAATCTGAACAAGGCCAAATATATTGGGGGCACATATAAACAGTACTAAAAATTGCTCTTGTATAAATTGAGACAGTTGATAGAACGGCTCTTACTTTAACATGCATTTTATGAAGGTTATGAAGTCTGAAACTTATTATTTAGTGACTTCTGGCAAATCATTTAGGAATTAAAACTACAAATTTTATGAACAGCAAACCAAAAATAAGAAGCAAAAATCTATTCATTCTTTGAAAATCTGGACAGTTGGGAGGTATAGTTCAGCTGGGCCTGTCTGAGTTTGCTGCCCTTCCCCTGACAAAATAATGGTTGAATGGAGCCTCTGCAGCCATTCCAATGAACCATTACTTGGCTATTTCACTCCATTTACCATAAACACTAATGTGCATACTGCTTTACTTCAATGATGAGTTGGACTTCATTTGAAAGTTTTATTTTGTATTTTACAGCACAAACATTAAGTCATCTGTTAAACAAAGCAATGCAGTCTCACAATGAAAACTTAGCATTAAAACTTCTCTGCCCTTGAAACTCACATTCATTGAAACAGCATTGAAACCCACATTCAAAGAAAATACATTTTGCCAGTGGCAGATAAAGATTAATTTTGGGCTGTTTTCGAATCATAGGCCCCTTGCATATGAAACATACATGTGCTCTTTGATACACCTTCCTCATTGTACTAAAATTATATTCCTTGTACGATACAGTACACTTGTTAGAGGGTGTTTTAAATTTGTTTTGAACATTTTTCCAGTAAGCAATGAAACAAACCATATGCACCCATAATGGCAAAACTGCCCAGTTGAGAACATTTATCATAAAAAAGTCTACTCAGACTTCCTCAGTCCACCATTATTAGTAAATATACACAATTCTACAGTCCACCATTATTAGTAAATATGCACAATTCCACAGTCCACCATTTTTAGTAAATATGCACAATTCTACAGTCCACCATTATCAGTAAATATGCACAATTCTGCAGTGCACCTTTATCAGTAAATATGCACAATTCTACAGTCCATGTTCAGTGAATTCAGTTCTTGCCATAGCTGTCAACCTTAGCACAAAAACCTGGACAAAGCCAATAATAGGGGAATACAGTCCCAAAAATAGGGACAAATTTAAAATATTCATCTTATAAACTTAGAAAATTGCTAGAAAAAAAGGTTGTGCTACTATGTATTCTGAAGAACATGAAGTTTGAAATTCAAATGCCGGTCAATTTTACTGCGGACAGAACAAAAACAATTTTCAGCAGAGACGCAGGGATTAATACTGCAGACACGTCTTTGTAAAATGGCAGGGCACCAGAGCAAATCCACACAAACACAGGGAGGAGATGCATCCTCCACACAGAAGCCACCCCAACCAAGAATCAAACCAAAAAACCTATAGCTGTGAGGCAACAATACTACCACTGCACCATCAAATCTGCAAGGAATTAAACATTCAGAAACCTGAAGTCTGAAATTCAAATGCCTGTCAATTTTATTTAACATTTGTTAATCAGGACAGTCTGACTTGGAACAAAAAAACAATTTTCAGCAGAGGCCCAGGAAGAAATAATGCAGACATGTCTTTGTAACATGGGAGGACACAAAAGCAAACCCACACAAACACAGGGAGAAGATACGGACCCCACAAAGAAGGAACCCCAGCCAAGAATCAAACCTGAGAACCTGCAGCTGTGAGGCAACAATGCTACTACTACACCATCAAATATCAAGCATTGCAACATTTACAAACCACAGATATTATGAGGAAAAGATCAGATCAAATATGAGGCAAAAATCTGCAATTTGTTTACAAATGGTGGTGGGTAGGGAACTCAAGTCTTTAACACCTTCATACAGGGTACAGGGTTTAAGCCTGAGGTATTCCCTACCACACCACCATGAGCACCTGGGGCATTTACATACACACACACACACACACACACACACACACACACACACACACACACACACACACACACACACACCTCTATCCAGTTAAAAGCACCAGCTAACACACACACAACTCTATCCAGTTAAAAGCACCAGCTAACATACACACAACTCTATCCAGTTAAAAGCACCAGCTAACACACACACAACTCTATCCAGTTAAAAGCACCAGCTAACACACACACAACTCTATCCAGTTAAAAGCACCAGCTAACACACACACAACTCTATCCAGTTAAAAGCACCAGCTAACACACACACAACTCTATCCAGTTAAAAGCACCAGCTAACACACACACAACTCTATCCAGTTAAAAGCACCAGCTAACACACACACAACTCTATCCAGTTAAAAGCACCAACACATAAAGTAAAATGCACCATACACTTACCTGTCTGTTCTCCATACCATATCCTGCCCGCGCAATACTCACAAAGACCCGTGAGATCCCAGCAAAGCTCCTTCCCGACGAGATCCCAAGTAAAAGCTCCCTCCTGATGACGAGACTGTTCTGACTGCTGCTGTTGCAGTCCGGATGCGATACATACTCCCAGCGTGTCTGTGCACAGACGTCTCCTTGTGTCCCTCTATGGGAACTGCCGGACTGCCTTGAGCATGCGCATAGACCGACGGTAGTCGGGACTACTGCGCATGCGCGAAGTCCGCGAAATTTAAAACAAATAATTTTTTTTTGTTTTCTTTTTTAATTTTTAGTTTGAGGGGGCTGCAGTCCGGCAGCCCGATGCCACGAGCCGCCCCTGGTCAAAGGGCATGCCAGACCTGCCACACAATCAGTGGGCAGAGGCACAAAAACAAATTACAGCCCTCATGGACATGAGGGCCATTCAGCAAGTACCACAACAAGAGCGGGGGCAAGGATTTTACTCCAGACCTTTCCTAGTACCCAGGAAGGACAAAACCTGGAGACCAGTTCTGGACCTGTCTATACTAAATACGTTTCTGGAAGTTACAAAATTCAAGATGTTGACTCTTCAGCAGCTGCTGCCCATGCTGGGCAAGAGGGCTTGGCTAGTAACTTTGGACCTAAAAGAGGCATACCTGCATGTCCCAATCAGACAGTCTTGCAGAAGATACCTCAGATTCATAGCTGGCTCAATGCATTACCAATTCTCTGCACTGCCCTTTGGCTTATCTACTGCGCCCGGGGTCTTTACAAAATGCCTGGCACCAGTAATTGCGTTTTGCAGACAAAAAGGAATTCAAATATACCCCTACTTGGACGACTGCCTAATTCAAGCAGAGAACAAAGACACTCTTCTAAAGCATCTGGCGTTTGTAAAAAGACTACTAATTGGCCTGGGGTACACAGTAAATGAAAATAAATCAAAACTTGTGCCCTCTCAAGAGATAATATTCTTGGGTGCAAGCTTAAATACAACTGCCCAGATGGCTTATCTCACGCCAGACAAGCAAAAACAACTGACTACTTACTTCAAGAAATTGGCAACAAAAACCCACTTATCTGCAAGGAAAATCCTGCAGACCTTGGGTTTCATGGCATCCTGCATTCTACCAATTCCATATGCCAGACTGCATATGAGGAAACTACAGTGGTATCTGGAAAGTGTTTGGACTCAGCATTGCCACAGCCTGGAGACAGTAATTGCACTCATTCCCTGCCTACAACAGGAGTTTCGATGGTGGGCAGAAGCCTGTCACCACAACAAGGGTCTGCCATTCAGTTTACCCACAGCCAGACAGACACTGACAACGGATGCATCAGATTATTCCTGGGGGACCCATATGGCAGGAAAATGTATTCAGGGCACATGGCCTGCAAACCAGATGCATCTTCACATCAATCAAAAAGAGATGCTAGCTTTCAAGGACCTGCTTCATCCAGGACAATTACTGATAAAGACAGACAACACTACGGTTATGTGGTACATAAACAAGCAGGGAGGTACTCATTCCTACCCCCTCTGCAGACAAGCAATGACCTTATGGGACACAGCATCGGCCTTTCAAGTTCACCTGCAAGCACAATTCCTGCCAGGAAAAACAAATACTCTGGCAGACGAACTAAGCAGAAACCTCATGGATCCCCACAAATGGAAACTGGATCCACAAGTCTTCGGCATGATAATAAGGAAATGGGGATGCCCAGACATAGATCTATTTGCCTTCCCTCACAACTGTCAATTGCAGAGATTTTGCACAAGGATTTACCACAAGCAAGCATGGAAAGTGGACGCCCTATCATTCAGCTGGAAAAATCTAACAGTATATGCTTTTCCCCCACTACCTCTCCTTCCCAGAGTACTCCTAAAGGTCAGACAAGAGAAGCCAAAAATGATTCTGTTTGCACCAGACTGGCCACACCAGCACTGGTACCCAATCCTAAAGAGGTTGTCTCAAGGTACAGCATGGATATTGCCTCAAACTTCTCACTTGCTGACCCAACAAAATAATCAGATCCTGAGCAGCCAACTCAGGACCTTAAATCTGACAGCATGGCAGATAATGTAGCCATTCAGAACACTCCTCTTTCAAAAGCTGTTAGAGATGTTATCTTGGAGGCCAGGAGGCCCAGTACCAGAAAATCTTATGTAGAAAAATGGAAGAGATTCTGTGCTTGGAACCAGGAACAAGGCATTGACATGTCTGTACCAAACATTCCTCAGATTTTACAATACCTGACTGAGATGCTGAACAAAGGCCTTTCTTCCTCATCAATTAAGATTCATGCCTCTGCCATTTCTGCACATTACAATACGGAACCACCTATCTTTTCTCATCCTTTAATAAGGCAGTACCTCAGAGGGGCCAAAAACATTAGGCCTCCAAGTAGAGCACCAATTCCGGCCTAGGACCTCAATTTTGTTTCGGAAAAACTCACACTGCCTCCTTTTGAGCCAGCATCAACAGCAGATATTAAATTCTTATCCTGGAAAACAGCTCTGCTCCTAGCCATAACCTCTGCAAGGCGAGTCTCGAAGTTACAAGCACTCATGGCTGTGGAACCTTTCATCATTTTTCATCTGGACAGGGTTTCTCTGAGGGCAAACCCTACATTTATGCCTAAGGTGGTGTCCAGTGTGGCCCTCAATCAAACCATTCACTTTCCTACCTTTTACCCAAATCCACAGAACAAGGGTGAGAAAATTCTGCATTCCTTGGACATACATAGGCAGTTACGCATCTACTTGGACAGAACTAAAGCTTTCAGAAAGACTGAGCAACTTTGTGTCATACGCTGCAGGATCACAAGGAACGGCTGTCTCAAAACAGACTATTTCTAAATGGATAGGCCATTGCATCCGTTTCTGCTATTCTCAACATGGCAAATCAGTGCCTAAGGGCATTAAGCCTCATTTCACCAGAGCAGCAGTCACTTCAGCAGCCTTCCTCAGGGGAGTACCAACCAAAGAAATCTTAGAGGCTGCAACTTGGAGTTCAGTGCACACCTTTACAAAGCACTACCACTTGCTCTCTACTCTAAGTCCAGAGCAGGCTTCGCCACTGCAGTTCTGCAGGGCCTCATAGCCTCTCCTAATCCTATTTAGCCCAGCCACCCTTCCTTAGCTTTGGGATTCAACCCAAGAGTAATGACTGCAACAGTGAAACACGATGAACATAGTACAGTTGTGTACCTACCATAAATGTAGATGTTCGAGTGTATTCACTGTTGCAGTCCAAGTTACCCACCCACTATCCCCCTTCTCTTTGCTGGGATGTATCTACACTTCTCTATCCTATACAACCTTTCTGGTGTATTTGTTTGTAGATGAAGGAAATGTTATTTTGGTGTATGCATTTCTTATGTATATATTTTTCAGCCTACCTATTTGGGGCACCTGACATCTGGGGCAAGAAAAACTGAAGAAAATGGCGTCGGCTGCATCTTTTATACCCCTGGCGCACTGACATCAGGGAAGAGGCGACAGCAACCGACGCCGGACCTAGACTTTGGAATTCTGGCCGACTGCGGGTGGCCTGCCAGCAAGATAACCCAAGAGTAATGACTGCAACAGTGAATACACACGAACATCTACATTTATGGTAGGTACATAACTGTATTTTCTCCCTTTTTAATATGGCCAAGGGCATTTACCACATACTTCCCATAGATTGGATTTGCTCACCCAAGACAGAAGTTTGTCTATAGATGCATCACCAAGCTTTTCCTACATTAACGTCATGGGAATAAAAGGCTGTTGATGCCAGGATAGGGAAAATTAATTTTTGCAAAGTTTATAATAAAGAAGGAGAACATAAGTACAGTGAATGAAGAGAAGAAAAATTCAGCAAAGTGCATTAGGCATGTAAATGTAAGTTAAAAACTGTCACAGTAGTATTAAGGAGCATTGCATATGAGAGCTTTTTACAGAGCTTGATATTGTTTTTCTTTTTCTTTTTTTTTTTCCCTTAAGTTTTACTATTCCCCCTTCCTGATGACCATAAAGCCACCTGTTATCAAACTTGAGACCATTCATTCTGTAGAAGTATAGGGTATCCACTTTTTGCAAATTCCTGCAGGGCAAAAGCCATCTGGAGAGGCCATCATCCAGGTATGCATCAAGGATTTTGTGATCCCATACAAGCAACCAACAAGGCCCACAGTGACCAGCTTGGGTAATCACAGTCATGTAATCTCTGCACAAGCTCCTCACCCATATGACTGCATTCCTACACTCCAGCTGGGTTGTATCTGGGAGCAGTGACTAAAAATATTGATTCCTCCACAAGTCTATTGAAAGACCAAATAGTTGTCAACCAACAGTAATCACTTATACCACTTGGAAGTACTTTTATGCTCAAGCATCTGTGAGGAATATTTAAGATGCTGACATCTAACAAGGATTAGTAAATTTTCCCAAACTGTGTCTGGCTGGCTTGACTGGACTGTAGTTTGTAGGATGCAAGCATTCTGTGAAGCTGCTTTTTGTTCTCACCCATTCAGTTCACGTGACAGTCATCCATGAAGATGAAGTTCTTTTTGTTCCCAGCAAGTTAATGAGGGGATAAATACTGCTATGCACAGCTTTATATGTCCTCCTCAGGTTATTCAGAAAAGTAACCAGTTTGGGTCACATTCCTATTTTGGGCCATTGATTTTAATAATCACAGCTTCTGTGTTACTTTTATTTTTATCTAGAAACAAGGCTCTACACCTAGTGTTCATGCCAAGCTTGTTGTCTGTAATATATATATATATTTTTTTCCAGTTTAACATTTGTTAACCAGGAAAGTCCAACTTGGAACAAAGCCAATTTTCAGCGGAGGTCCGGGGAGAAATACTCCAGATGTATGTCTTTGTGACATGATTACTAGAGATTAAAACATTCAGGAAGGACTAATGTATTGCTTATACAGTTAATGTTGGTGAGAGCAGATTGGAGGCTTTTAAGAGAATGTCATTGATATTGTATACAGTTGGGTGAAATGTAGGTGTCAGGGTTAGAGATGGGATAGATATCACCTGGAATTTATATCTGATTACATGCCAAGTAAAATGCTTCCTATAACTTTCTTATGCATGTGACAGATGAAGCAAACTCATTTATAAGCCTAGCTTAAAACTGAGCACAAATAACCATATATTAACGTATGGTGAATTCAGTCTAGAATGTCCACCATTCATGAGGAGAAATACTAAAACGAAGTTACTTGAAAGGGTTTGGTTGGGCTGAAATTATTACTATTAGGGATGGTGTGATTGTAGTTATTATAAACTAGGTAAGTTCTCAAGTTTTCACATTAATTCCTACAGTGATTAGAGGTCAGGTGTGGTCAGTTATAATCATGGTGCTGAAAAAGCCTATTGATGTGAAAAAGAGAGAATAAACAGAATTACCACACATTATTATCAATGAAGATAGAGGGCAACAAGAGAAAAATAGGAGAGGTGAAAATTTTGACAATGATGATACTTCTAAAACCGTGAAGTGAGCAGGACTTTAGAAATAAAAATCACTTGGTGTGTTGAGTTTCTACCCAGATAGCTTTATATCATTATCAGCAGCTTGCCAAGTTACTTCACTTCATGTTGCATTAAGCACCTTAATGGAGGGAGTGACATTTTAGAAATGGAAATCTTAATATTAGAAAACAGCTTGCCATATTTTTTAATCCCTTAGTTAGATGCTACACTTTTTTAGACCACATCCCCTTTGCAAAGATTTGTTCCCAGTTTTGTTAATCTGTTTAGCGTTTTTAGCTCCCATCAGAATACAAGTTGCTGTGGTAGTCACTCTCCATCTGGCAAAGAAGACTGAAAGATGAATACTCAGGTCATCGGAAACCAGTCAGAATTAGTGTACAGCTGCTAACAAATCCAGGTCAGTATATCAACACATTCACGATAGGTGATCTGTTTGATATTTTGACAATCCCTAATTACTGTTCTACACTAGCCATTTAAAAAATATATGTCCAGTGTTAGTCATACATAATGCAATAAAGCTTTTTGACCTTCAGTTACAATTAAACAGTAACATTGTTGTACATTAACACTTAATGGATTTGTTGTCTGCGAGCTAGGTAGAACTGATGAGTCAGTGTGCACTCTTGAAGAACAGTAGTCGGTGAAACTTTATTCATAACAGATTTTGAGCTAGGCAGTGCTGAGAAATGCAGTGTTTATACGACTAAAAGACTATATTGGTATTCATTTTTTACTAAGATTGTTTGATTTTGCACTAACTTACTGATATGCCTGTCATAATTCATAAGTAAAATATTTAAAACATAGTAAACACTACTTTGTTTAGTCCACGTTGTGCCTCAGTATGTGTATAGATTAAAAAGAAATGTCAATATGCCACAACAGCCTATATTTTCTTTTATTAAAGGCATTGCTGTCTTTGTAGTTTGATACAGAAGTTACAAATAAATATACCTTTCTCCTCAGCAGACTATTGCAGAATGCCCAATGTATTGCCTTATATTTTTGTTGTGTTCCTCATAAAATTTATGTTTTTCTGGCAAATCACTGAGTACTGAAGCCACTAAATAATGACAGGCTTTCGAGTTTCAGAATTCATATTCTTCAGAAATGATATGCAAAACCTGTTATTCTATCAACTTTCTAAGTTTGTAAGAGCAGTATTTAAAATCTGTCCCTAATTTTGGCCCTTTGCTTCCCACCCCTATTAATTTTGGCTTTGTCCAGAATTCTTGTGCAAAGAAATTGAGTGGTATGCATATCATAGAATCATAGATTACTAGACTATTAACCCAAAGGTCATTTTAAGCCTAGCTGTTTCATCCCAATATAATACCATAGAAATGCTTGTGAATACCCAAGACTGCATTTAGAGATGACTACCCATGTCCAGGAGGGTTGTGAGCTCTATCCCCAGTAAGAATTTATGGTGCCCCATCCACTCGTCCAGTTTCCTCTTGAACAGTCTCATAGAGGTGCTCTGTTTCACATGAATTGGTAGCCTATTCCAAAAACGCGGCAGCCACTGGGAGCGCGGCAGCCACTGGGAGGTAAATCTGTCCCTCTAGCAGGTCCTATTTAAGTCGGAGACCATGTGTAGGGCCCTGGAATGGGTAGCCCTAGTCCCATTTGATTTATGGATATGCAGCAAGTTCATTAGGTTTGGGTCTTGGATTGCTGTGTAGGCAGGCATAAGTCTCCCCTAAGAAGTCTATACAACAAGGAGTATAGTGACAGGCACTTTAGTCGATCTGTGTAAGGCATACGCTGGAGACCTTGATCTTCATTGTTAGAAACCTCTGAGGTCTCTCTAATTGCTACAGGTGCTTAGTATGATATATGCCAAATGGGGCAGTATACTCAATTATGGGCCGGATGAGTGCCAAGTATAGCAGGGTTATAACTTCTTTTGCTCTCGGGTTGCTGCCTTTACTAATGATGTATGCTTGGTAGAAAGCTTTCTTACTACAGTAGACATATGGTGATCAAAGTTATGGTTGCAGTCAACTTGTGATCCCAGGTGCCATACCACTTCATGGGCACTTATGGTATTATTGTTGTTGATTTGATAGTGTGAGGAACCTTCTTACTACAGTAGACATATGGTGATCAAAGTTAAGGTTGCAGTCAACTTGTGATCCCAGGTGCCATACCACTTCATGGGCACTTATGGTATTATTGTTGTTGATTTGATAGTGTGAGGAACCTTTGTGCAGAAGGGAATGATGATGCATTCTTTGCATTCAGTTTGAGATAATGACTAATACACCAGTCGCTGGTCTGCGTGAGACACTCCTGGAGTATACTGACTTATTTGGGGATTCTGTGATTGCACTTAGTTTGCAGTCGTCTGCAAACTTGGTCAGCCACAACCCTTAGTTTTAACCTGAACTTCTGAGAAGTGTGTACCAAACAGTAGGGGGCCCAGCACTGATCCCTGTGGCACCCCACTGGTAACAGGTCTGCTGGTTGATGTGGAGTAACACACTTTGATAGTGTGTGTCCAGTTTGTGAGCCAGTTTGCAATCCATCTTACAACAAAGGGGTTTAAATTCAGTTTGCTAAGTTTATCGGCAATGCCTAAATGTGGGATTGTGTCAAAATCCTTCGCCAGGTCGAGGTATGCTGTGTGCACAGATTTGCCCTCATCAATAGCCTTGGTCACATTTTCAAAGAACACCAGATTTAACAGGCAGGATCTGCTCTTCACGAAGCCAAATTGGGTAGGATCCAGGGATGTTCATTGTGTTACCCTGCTGCAGTCATCACACTCGGGTTATCCTGCCGTCAGGCAGTCCCTCAGTCGGCCAGAATTCCAAAGTCTTGGTCCGGCATCGGTTGCTGTCACTTCTTCCCTGAAATCAGTGCGCCAGGGGTATATGAGAGGCATCCAATGCCATTTTCTTCAGTCTTTCTTGCCGCGCGGTGCCTGAAGAAGAAGCAGTTTGCAAGTGGACACCTGAGATTTTCCATTCGAATTTCAGTCCGAAGTCTTCAATAAAGCTAAGTACCCTGTTGGGGAACCTTTTCTTGCCTCAGTCCGATGTCAGAAAAAGTTAACAATTGCCTTTCTTGTGGGAAGCAAATACCTCATAAGGACTTCCATTCTTACTGTATTCCTTGCCTAGGCCCAGACCACGACGTCACAGGTTGTCGGTTTTGTGCTAGGTTTAATAAACTAACTATCAAACGCCGTTTTGACTTCACACGCCATTACTTTGGTAGGAAATTTAATTATATCATGCCGTTGGAGCAGCCGACGACTGGCATGCATAACAAACGCAAGGATAAGGACAGGCAGCCTAGGAACAAGCCAGACTCTGAGGCCTCTGCTGGGCCTGTCACCGGTTCTCCGTCTTTCAGTGAGGCACCTACGCAGCCCCTGACGACCGCAGAATTGGAGCCCCAGACAGCTGCGGATTCTCAAGCGGAGTCTACTAGGCCGACGCAGCCATCTTCATTAGGCCCTTCCGACACCGGAGCCGAAGGAGACGCCGGTGCAGTGGAAACACCTTTGGTTGCAGAAGGTGTCTTCAGACCGACTGCACTCACCATTAAATCTTATGCTAAGCTTAAAACTCCTTTAAAACCAAAAAAGACTGTACATCAGTCTACAGTTCAAGGCCCCATGCCTAAGAAACAGATACTTAATATGGCTGAAGATTTGATTACCCTAATCAGGGGTTCCCATCCCCCTCCAGATAAAAGACCAAGACAAGAAGAGGATTATGCTTCCTCTGACCAGGTTTCTATTTCCTCAGATTCTTCTGAGGAACTGGATTACACTTTTCCCCCTTATGAAGACTCTAATGCTGAAGACTCTATTCCTTCAGCGTCTCCCCCTGAAGACTACTCCTTGGGGGGAAACTTTACATACCATGAGGGAACATTTCCACAGGGAAGGCCAGGACTATTCTGATTCTAAGAAAAGACTCCGAGAGTTCCTTTTACTACCCCAGCACAGACCACGTGCTATCCCTCCAGTTTTAGATATTGTGGATGATGTTTACTTGGAGTCTAGTCTAAATCCAGACTCTCTACCTACTGCTCCAGCCAAACCAGACAGATACTACAGAGTACCTGGCTCTCACAAATTCCTTTATAAAAGCCCTGTGGCTGACCCAGAAACAATTTCCCAGGGTCCCAAGGGGGCTAAAGCTTCTATGGCTAAAAATCCTGTGCCCTCTGAAAGGGATTCCAGAGCCCTAGATAGACGAGGAAAGAAAATATACACCTCAGCAACTCTGGCTATGAGAGCATTAAATTGTCAGTTTCACATGCTGAAATATCAGCAATTCCTAATGTCTCAATTAAAATAAAAAATGAGCACACATTCTGAACAGTCTGACTTCAAGGAAATGCAGTATCTGTTGCATGCAGCTGAACAGGTGGGCAAACATACTTTACAATGTGGATTTGACTCATTGGAAGCTTCCTGTAGAGCAGCTGTTACTGGGTCTGTCATACGTAGACATGCTTGGTTAAAAGAACAAACCCTACCTGATCATGTTAAAGCAAAATTATTGGATGCACCTTTACAGCAGGATGTATTATTTGGTGTCAACGCAGAAGAGGTTTTAAAGAAAATGGAGGATAAGGCAAAGTCTATGCACACGGTCAAGGATTTTTTACAGGTACAACCTCCTCGCTTCAGCAGAAATTGGCCAACAAAAAACTGGTCCTTTCGAGCTTCTGACAGATTACAGAGGGGCAATACAGACGCCCAAGGGGCAGAGGTCAGTCACAAGGCCCTTACAAACCTCACCAATGGGGTACTGCTACCCAGAAAGGAGGTGAAGACAGGGCCCAAGCTAGCAGAAGACAAACAGAATGACTCAGTCCTCAAACTACCAAGCAAATCTCTCCTGGCAGCTCACTTGGGAGGAAAATTAGCATTTTTTGCAGACAACTGGCACATCATCACAAAAGACAAATGGGTCCTAAACATTGTCTCACAAGGATACAGATTCCACTTTCATACCTTGCCAAGGATAAAGGGAATGCCAAACCTGCCACCAAATCAATGGGCAGAGGCACAAACACAAATTACAGCTCTCATGGACATGAGAGCCATTCAACAGGTGCCTACACAGGAGCAAGGACAAGGATTTTACTCAAGACTCTTTCTAGTCCCAAGAAAAGACAAAGCATGGAGACCCATTCTGGATCTTTCAGTTCTGAACACCTGTCTGCAAGTACCAAAATTCAAGATGCTAACACTACAGCAGCTTCTTCCCATGCTGGGCAAGAATGCTTGGCTAGTAACGTTGGACCTCAAGGAGGCGTACCTGCATGTCCCTATCAGACAAAATTGCAGAAGATACCTCCGCTTCATTGTAGGTTCAATGCATTATCAATTCTCTGCACTACCCTTTGGCTTATCTACTGCGCCCAGGGTCTTCACAAAATTCCTGGCACCAGTAATTGCATACTGCAGACAAAGAGGAATTTAAATATACCCATACCTGGACGACTGCCTTATTCAAGCAGAAAGCAAGGACATTCTTTTAAAGCATCTGGCATTTGTCAAACACCTTCTAAGTTGCCTAGGGTACACAGTAAATGAAAAGAAATCAAAACTAGTGCCCTCACAAAACATACTATTCCTGGGTGCCATCTTGAATACAATGGCCCAGACGGCTTATTTCACGCCAGACAAGCAACAACAGCTGACTCAATATTTCAAAATAATGGCAACAAAGACCCAACTCCCTGCAAGAAAAATTCTGCAGGCCTTGGAATTCATGGCATCTTGCATACTACTAATACCATTTGCAAAACTGCATATGAGGAAATTACAATGGTACCTGAAAAGCGTATGGACTCAGCACAGCCACAGCTTGGAAACAATGATACCACTCATTCCCTGCCTTCAACAGGAGTTTCTATGGTGGGCACAGGCATGTCACCTCAAAAAGGGTCAGCCTTTCACCTTACCCACAGCCAGGCAAACTATGACAACAGATTCATCGGACTATGCCTGGGAATCACACATGGCAGGACAGTGCATTCAGGGCAAATGGACTACAGATCAAAGGCATCTGCATATCAATCAAAAAGAAATGCTAGCAGTACAGAATGCCCTAACAGCTTTCAAGGACCTCTTACGCCCAGGACAACTAATAATAGATGGACGATACCACAGTAATGTGGTACATAAACAAGCAAGGGGCACACATTCCTACCCTCTATGCAGGCAGGCAAGCAATGACCTTGTGGAACATGGCACTGTCTTACCAGGTTCAATTACAAGCACAATTCCTGCCAGGAAAGAAAAACACATTGGCAGACGACCTAAGCAGAAACATCATGGATCCACACGACTGGAAACTAGATCCACAAGTATTTGCAATGATAGCTCAAAAATGGGGACGCCCAGACATAGATCTGTTTGCAGGCCCCCAAAACTACCAACTTCAAAAATTTTGCACAAGGACATTCCATCCACAAGCTTGGAAAGTGGATGCCCTCTCATTCAGTTGGAAAACATTAACAGTGTATGCCTTTCCTCCACTGCCTCTTCTAGCAAAGGTACTGCTGAAAATCCGATTAGAGAGGCCACAAATGATACTCATTGCAACAGACTGGCCACGCCAGCATTGGTATCCAATTCTAAGGAACATGGCCCACGGCCCACCATGGAATTGACCACAAATTCCTCACCTGCTCACCCAGCGATACAATCAGATTCTACACAGCCAGCTCAAGTCTTTAAACCTGGCTGCATGGCAAATTTCCTAAACAACCAGCCAACACCTCTATCCAAAGCTGTTATGGAGGCCAGCAGGCCCAGCACCAGGAAAACCTGTTCAGACTAATGGAAAAGATTTTGCGCCTAGATCCAGGCTAAAGGCCAAAATCCCCTTGATCCAAACATTCCGCAGATTCTACAATATTTAACTGAGATGTTACACAAAGGACTTTCCTTTCATCTATTAAGATCCACGCCTCAGCAATTTCAGCTCATTACAACACGGGTCCTCCTTTATTCTCACATCCACTCCTAAGACAGTACCTCAGAGGGGCTAAGAACATAAGACCGCCCAGGAGAGCACCAACACCTACTTGGGATCTCAACTTTGTTCTGGAAATGCTTACACTGCCACCCTTTGAACCAGCTTTCACAGCTGATTTAAAGTTTCTTTCATGGAAAACTGCCCTGCTGCTAGCAATAACTTCAGCTAGAAGAGTCTCAGAGCTACAGGCACTAATGGCAGTGGAGCCTTTCCTCATTTTTCATCAAGACAGAGTATCTCTACAAACTAACCCTTCCTTTATGCCAAAGGTGGTATCCAGTGTAGTCCTAAACCAAACCATTCATTTGCCCACCTTTTCCCAAATCCCCAGAACAAAGGAGAAAGTCTCCTGCACTCTTTGGACATTCATAGGCAATTACTTTACTACTTGGATAAAATTAAGGCTTTCAGAAAATCTGACCAGCTCTTGGTAGCCTATGCTGCAGGATCACAAGGAAAAGCTATCTCCAAACAAACCATTTCTAAATGGATAGGACATTGCATATGTTTCTGCTACACGCATCATGGGAAACCGGTACCTGCTAACATTAGGTCCCACTCCACCAGGGCTACAGCTACATCAGCAGCCTTTCTCAGGGGAGTGCCAACCAAGGATATTCTGGAAGCTGCAACCTGGAGTTCAGTGCACACCTTCACCAAACACTATCACTTACCTCTATATTCTAAGACTAGAGCTGGTTTTGCCACTGCAGTTTTGGAGGGCCTACTAGCTCCTTCTAACCCTGTTTAACTCCACCACCCATCCTTAGCTTTGGGATTCAACCCAAGTGTGATGATTGCAGCAGGGTAACATGATGAACATAGTACAGTTTTGTACCTACCATAAATGTAGATGTTCGAGTGTTCACCCTGCTGCAGTCCAGGTTACCCTCCCTCCATCCCCTCTGAACTAGCTGAACTTATCTATACCACTCTATCCTATACAACCTCTGTGGTGTATTTGCTTGTGCCTGAAGGTATTGTTCTATTTTTATATAGCTATGTATATATATTGCCTACCTATTGGGGGCACCTGACATCTGGAGCAAGAAAGAAAAACTGAAGAAAATGGCGTTGGATGCCTCTTGTATATCCCTGGCGCACTGACGTCAGGGAAGAAGCGACAGCAACCGATGCTGGACCAAGACTTTGGAATTCGGGCCGACTGCGGGACTGCCTGACGGCAGGATAACCCGAGTGTGATGACTGCAGCAGGTTGAACACTCGAACATCTACATTTATGGTAGGTACAAAACTGTACATTTGGCGGTCACCTATGCCTATATTTATGAGGTCCATAATGCTACAGTCCATGGCCTTACAGATGAGGCTGGTCAGGCTTATGGGTCTGTAATTCCCCAGGTCTGTTGCTAAGCCACCTTTGTGGAAGGGAGTAACTGTTGCCATTCCACAGAAACAAAGCCTGTGGTTAGGCTGTGATTGAAAAGGGTAGTTAGTGGTGATGCTAGTTCATGTTTTAGCCTGTTTAGAAGACAGCCTGGGATGTCATCTGGTCCTACAGAGGCTGTGATTTTTGCCTGGACAAGGCTTTTGAGGACCTGCTCTTCAGATATGTAGAGTGGGGAGGAAGTTTGGGTAAAGGTTTGTTGTAAGTTAGGAATGGATAAGAGAGTGAAGTTTTCACCAAGTCTATCCCCTAGCACGTTTCCTATCTCTCTGGGGTCAGTGTGTGTGATACTGTTGGCCACTAGTTCTGCACATGCTTTGGTTCTACCATTTAGGTTATGTACGTAGCTGTAAAAAGCCTTATGGTTATCCGTGGCTGTACTTTCTAAGTTTCTCTCAAAGGAGCCCTTTGAGGATTTGACAAGTTGTATTTGCCTGTTGAGGCTGAGGAGGGTGCTTTTCCATTGTTGGGGCCTTACCTTTGTTTTTTTGGACAGCAACTTTCTGCATTTGTTGTAAAGTTTTTTGGTGCTGGATGTCCACCATGGCAGCTTTCACTTGGTTGTTACTGTGAAATTACTTTTAATCTGTCATATGTAGGGGAAATCCTACTTGCATTACTCATCTTCTTGTTCATTATACATGATCTCTGAGGACTGGTACACTATTCAAGGATTAGAATGAAATCTTCTGTGATCCATACTTTTGCTTTTGCTGCTTCCACCATTTAGATCTTTTCATTAGTGCGTAAGAGAATGTCACTTGGTTTTGGCACATAAGTACCACTTTGTGTCTTAATATTTATTTATGTTATTTATTGACATTGATTACTGGGAAAGTCTACCTAGGTATTAGCCCATTTTCAGCAGAGGCCCGGGGAGAAAAGCTCCAAAGTATTAAAAAAATGTTCTAAGAACAATTAGAGAATGGGTGACTGGTACATCTCCACTCTGATAGGAGAGTGAATATTCTCCTTCAGGATGTTAATGTACAGGTAATGTCCACTGAAAAACAAGTCTGATGCTTTACAGCAGTGCATTAAAGTGCCATGAAGCTCGAACTGTAAGGAAGCTGACAATCGCCATTATTTTACACTTGCTAAGCAGCAGAAATGCCTGTAATGTCAGGCCTGAGAACACCACGGGGGGGGGGGTGTATTTACACAGTAACACACACCCTGTTGGGCGTTATTGCTTGCTAATTGTCTTCAAAAAATTATACATATATAACACCTACAGTTTAAATAATTAGACATAATGTGAAAATAAGAAGTTATGTACTTACCATAACGTTCTATGTTTGTTGTCTATCTTGCCTTTATTCTTGCTGGTTGGGTTCGGAACCAAGCATCGGTTCCAACTCGGCCTAATGCAAAAGCTCGAAAGTTTCGACTGGCCCCTCTATCCCATGATGCATATGAAATATCCCCAGATCTTATTTGCAAGTGAAAGCACCCGAATTACCTGTGTGTATATATATATATATATATATATATATATATATATATATAAAACAATATACATATATAACTATATAAATCTATATAGACAGAGCCTGACCCTGAGAGAAATCAGAAACTCCAAATTCAGCATCCATCATAAATCCAAAGGCATATATGTGTGTGTGTGATTATCCGTCTGATCCTCCAGGAGCGAAGGAGGGGGAAGGAGGGTGGGATACAAGAATAAAGGCGAGATGGACAAACATGGAACGTTATGGTAAGTACATAACTTCTTAATGTTATGTTGTTCTATCTCGCCTTAATTCTTGCTGGTTGGGACTGCGTGCCTAG
Organism: Protopterus annectens; assembly: GCF_019279795.1. Classification (NCBI taxonomy): domain Eukaryota; kingdom Metazoa; phylum Chordata; order Ceratodontiformes; family Protopteridae; genus Protopterus; species Protopterus annectens. The sequence continues at coordinate 836,897,936 of NC_056746.1, forward strand.
CACCTTCATCCTTGGGTGGCTCAGGAAAACAGACTCTTCAGTACAGTGGACCCAAAGGAAGACCTGTTCCGGGAGGCCACATCTACTTTGTAATGAGTAATAAAAGTATGAGGTGTCGCCCAAGTAGCAGCTGCACAGATAGAGTCTATAGAAAGTTTAGATTGAAAGGCAGAGGACGTTGCAACCGCTCTTGTGGAATGTCCAGTTACTCTGCCTGACAGTTGTCTGTTATTATTGCTATATGAGAAGGAAATGCAGTCTCTAAGCCATTTTGACAGCGTCACTTTAGAAACAGGCAGTCCTTTCCTTTTGTCTGAGAAGGAAACAAAAATCTGATCTGATTTTGTGAAATCTTTAGTCCTGTGTAAATAGAAGCATAACTGTCTGTGTACATCATATATTCTGCCTTGTTTCTGTAGTTGGGAAAAAACACTGGCAACTCAATAGATTGATTCAAATTGCCATCTGAACAGATCTTTGGTAAGAAGGAGGGACTAGTTCTTAAGGAAATTCTGTCTCTGTGGAATACTATATATGGAGGTCTTACAGACAGGGCCTGGAGCTCTGCCACCTGTCTGGTGGAGGTAATGGCTACCAAGAAGAGAGTTTTCTATGACAAAAGCTTCAAATCACATGATGATGCAGGTTCGAAAGGTGGTAAGATTAAGGTAGTTAGAACAAAATTCAGGTCCCAAGCGACTGGAGGTTCTCTGATTGAGGGTCTTAATAGTACCTTTCAAAAAGGCATTGCATAGTTTGTGGCACATAATAAACATTCCCATTACCCTGGTATGGAAATTAGATATAGCTGCTAGTTGTACCCTGATGGAAGCTGATGCTGCTCCCTCTTCAAAAAGATTGGAAAGAAATTCCAGAACTGTTGTGATAGGAGCTGTAAAGGGGTGTGTATTGTGCTTAATAGCCCAGTATGAGAATCTTTTCCATTTACTGGTATACAGTTTCCTTGTTGATTGTTTGTGAAAAGAAATCAAAATGTTTCACAGCAGGGGGGAAATCAAGACACCTGGCTATTTGTGGAATTGGAGCAGCCATGCTATCAACTTTAGGGTGTGGATTGACAGATGGAACATTCCTGATGAGTTGGTCGACAGGTCTGGAACTGGGTCTAGTATCCATGGTTCCTCCAGAAGATGAGTTCAGAGAAAGGGGAATCAAATTTGTCGAGGCCAATAAGGTGCAATGAGTATCATAGTGCTGTTCAACATACTGGCTTTCTGAAGTACTTTGGGTATCTAGGGAAAGGGTGGAAAGGTATAAAGAAGACCTGGGGGCCAATCGTGTCTGAATGCATCCCTTGGTGACTTCCTCAGAGGGGGAATGAGGGTGAAGTTGCTGCTGCACTTGGGGTTGATGGACATGGCAAAATGGTCGCAGCAAGGCTGGTCCCATTTTAGGAAGATCTCTTCCACAACTTTTTGTTTCAGGAACCACTCGCAAGACAACATAATAGCTCTGGTGAGTCTGTCCGTTATCACTTTGGATCTTCCTGGGATGTGTGTTGCTATCAGAAAACATTGAGAAGAGACAGCCCATTGCCAAACCCGTAGTGTCTCCCGACATAGGGGATACGAATTTGTTCCTGCTTGTTTGTTTATGTACCACACTACTGACATGTCTGAATTGCAATAGTTCCTATCGGGAGAGAGTCCTGGAATGCCTGCATCACTCTCATCTCTAGGACATTGATATGCAAGTGGTTCTCGTGTTCTTGCCATATGCCATTGACAATGTTTCCCCAGATAATGCCCCCCCACCCGATCTGTGAACCATTTGTGGTCAGTACACCAGTCGGTTGCGGGAAAACAGAGGGGCGACCCAAGAACAGTTGATTCATTTGAAGCCACCTCCTTCTTGCACAACTGTGTGAGAAAAATATGATGTGACGCTGGTAGACCCTGCATCGACCATTGGGCAAAAAGTAGCCATTGAAGGATCCTCATGTGCATATGTGCTAGAGGTACTAGGAGAATTGCTGCCGCCATGATGCGTAGAGCCTGTAACACAAGTCTCACTTGAACTGTTCTTTTTGATAACAAGCTCCTGATTTGACAGTGCAATGACTGGATTTTTTCGGGGATGAGTTTTGCCACCATCTCTTTTGAGTCCAACTCTGCACCTAAGAAAGTAATACGCTGTGAAGGCAACAAGGCAGATTTTTTTAAGTTTATTGTAATGCCTAACCTGGAGAAAAGAAGTATGGTTTTGTCCCTTGCCTGTATTAATAGATGCTTGGTGATGGCAGTCAGGAGCCAGTCGTCCAGGTATGGAAACACATGGAATCCTAGACGTCTCGAGTGAGCCATAATCTCTGCCATGCATTTGATGAACACTGTGGGGGCTGTAGTGAAACCAAAGGGCAGTGCCCAAAATTGGTAATGACTGGCTCCCAACCAAAAGCATAAGTATCTTCTGGATCGCCTGTCCATCTTTATGTGGTAGTACGCATCCTGGAGATCTGTCGAGCACATCCAGTCGTCTCTCCCCAGAAAGGGAAATATTGACTGCAGTGTTGTTATTGTTGTGTCTTTCGGCTTTTTCCCGGTTAGGGGTCGCCACAGCGGAACTCCGGTCCGCTAATGATTGGCAGTAGAGTTTTACATGCTGAGTTGCCAGCCCTGAAGCACAACCTTCAGCGAAGGTATGCCCATTCACGCATGTCTCCACACAGAAGACGCTCTAGCTGAGAATTGAACTGGACAGCATCTTATTGTTACCATCCTGAATTTTTATTTTCTTACAGACCTGTTCAACCTGCTGAGATCCAAAATGGATCTCCAGTTCCCTGTCTTTTTGGGAACTAAAAAGAACCTTGAGTAAGTTCTGGATCCAATTTGGTCTGTGGGGACATGTTGGATGACTCATTTTCTTAGCAACTTTTCTATCTCTAATGTTGCGTGACCTCTCTGACTGGGTGGGACATCTGGAGGTGACTGGTTTATGGGAAGGGGGGTGGAAAAGGGTATGGAATAACCTCTGGAAATGATTGTTTGTACCCATTTGTTTTGAGTTATTGTTAGCCAGATGTTTGGATAAGTGACATGCATCCCCCAACTGCCTCCAGAGGTGGACATACAGGCCTCCTTTCAGGAGTGCTGAAAGGGCCTGCCAGAGAATGTATTTTTCTCACCCTGATTCTGCGGACCCCCGCTGCCGGGAGGTCGGCATCTTCCATTGTCACTTCCCCCTCTGCCCCTGGGGGAAGTGTCACCATGTGGAAAAACCTTTCGGGGATTTGCGGAACCACATTTTTCCACCTCTTTGACCTTTGGGATAAGGTCTAGTGGGAACGGAAAAATGGACTCCTACGTCAGATAAGTTTTTCCCTTCCTGTTCACACCTGGTTGAGGTTTCTTTCACTTTAGGCTCGAACAGGGACGAGCCATCAAAGGGCATATTAGTGAAGGAAGACTGGAAGGGTTTGTCAAAATTGCATAAACACATCCAGGAATGTCTCCTTAAGGAAATTCCTGTACCTGCAGCCCTGCTCGCTCCATCAGCAGCATATGAAATCAGTCGTAAAAGGAGTTGACAACTGAGTTGAGGGTGGAGAGCTGAGAGGAAACTTTATCTGCAATCCCTGAAGCTACAGTACCCTGAAGAGCACCTCCTCTCAGCGACCACAGTGTAAATGCTGCTGAAGAAAAGGCACACTTTCCATATCTGTCCACAGTCTGAGACTTTTTGTTTGGAGGATGGACAGAAGAGGAGGTCTCTGACAACTCCTCCTTGGTGGCTGCTGCCACCACCATCGCATGTACAGGGACACCTTTAGTTAAAAATTCCTTCTCCACTGGAGCTGTAATGAATTTATTGGGCCTCTGCGGAACAGGTTCCATTGTGTCCAGAGAAGTCCATGTGTTATGAGAGATGACGTTCATTAGTTGGTCTTAGGGAGGAGGCACCCAGGAGGTGAAAAGGTGAGACCCAAAAGACTCCAGGTATACAGAGTCATCGTCTGAAGGGTTGACTGGCTTCCAGCCACCCCTCTGTTTAAGGATCTCAAGGATGTCAACAAAGGAGACATCCCCAAAGGGTGACAGTGACAGTGAGCATCCTTCTGAATCATCCAGGTCAGTATCTGAAGTGATAGACTCATCATCTATGTGCTAACTCTTGCATAAACTCTTTAGAGGGACTTCCTCGGAAGGGTACTCTGGTGAAGTTTCGGAAGAGATGATGATGCCAGCTGGGGGTTCCTGCTGTGGTTCTGGGTCTAGCTGGGGGGGGGGGTGCTGAGACCAATACTGGCGTCTGTGAGGGAAGAGAAGTTGGGCCATAGATTGGAGCTGTCTGGGGAGACAGTACCCTCTCCATCAACTCAAAAGCTCCCTTGCCCTGCTCCAAAGAGGTCTCCGGCTCCAAGGAGAGATAGGGACAGCCCTGGGGAAGAGCAGGGTGCTCCGAAGCCGATGTAGGAGCCGAGCTCAACCTAGCTGAGGCACCGAGGGGGTAGAGTCGGATCAGACAACTGTTCGTGCCGACCCCCCTCCCTGGAACCGACTGGTGAACGTCTGCTCCTAGACCCCTCGATATCCGAAGGAAGCGAGGAAGTCTGAGCAGATGACAGAACTGACGAGCCTAACCAGGGGTCTTGGTTCCGACACCTCCACTACTATCGGGCCCATGATCTCTGGCTCCGAAGTCTCAAGCAGGATCAGAGGAGGAGTCAAGGTTGAGAGACAAGCTTTAGATGGCTCTGATTCCTTTGGGTCCGGAGACGATAACAGTTTTGCCAGCACCGGTATTCAGAGCAGTCTTTTTACCCACCCACTCCACATCTTCGTCAGAAAAGCTCCTGGAGGAATGGGAGGATAGTGAAGGAGACCTTGCCATTTACAGTGTAGGAGATCTCAGTGTGGGAGTGACCAGCTTCAAGGTTGGAGACTGTCTTTCAGTCAGCAACTCTTTCAGCTCCGAAGACACAGATTGAGCCAAAGAGAAAGATTTCAATCTGTCGGAGTCAAGAGCCCTTGGTTCCGAGACAACCACTTTTTTTGGTGGCTCCGATGCTGGAGCCAAGACAGCAGATCGTTTGGCCTTTTTCAGCTTTTGGAGAAGATGATGATGATGATGATGATGAATTGGAGCTCTGGGATCTCTCAAGAGCTTCTGTGAAGGGAAACTTTAACAAGCCCCTAACTATGAGCTTATTTTTGCACTCAAGTAAGACACTACCAGTAAAACCATGACAAACGGTACATGAGTCTTGCAAATGGAGTGCGCCAAGGCAATACACACAGCTAGTGTGCCCGTCTGCAATTTTTTGGTTACAGCAATCTCATTTTTTTAAAACCGGACTGTCTAGGTTCTTTCTGTTCTTTTTGATCCTTGGGCATTGTTTAACTCAACAGGCACTCTAACAACAAGCCAAAACGAGAAGAACAAAACAAGCAAACAATACAGCTTTGGCTATTACAACCACCAGACCAACTAGAAACTAGAAGGAAAGTTAGTTTAAAACTAAGTTTTAAAGAATAGTAAATATATATATATATATATATATATATATGTATATGTATATATATATATATATAAACAACCAATATACACTACTAATGTATATATATATATATATATATATATATATATATATATATATATATATATATATATATATATATATATATATATATATAACAATAAAACAGCCAACACAAACCACCAAACAGATTAACTTCACTGCAACTTGAAATAAAAAGTCAAAAATAAAAGTCCACATGCAAGTGAAGTGAATGGCTGTAAAATATATCACTCTCAATCTTCAAAGAATTGGTTCCTTGTTCCAACCAACGATAAGAACACCAACACGAACAAATCCAGTATAAAAAGATTTATTGTATGCTAGCACTGTCAGTAAGCGCTTTCACCTCCACGGCTTTATCAAACTACAAAGTGCATAGTCAGTAAAAACATTTAAATACAATGAAATCAAACCCAATAGGTTCAAATTAAAACAACTAAAGATGACATCATTAAATGAGGGCACACCTTTCCTGATTTAACCCTTAGTAGTGAGCATACACTATGGTCTAAAAATCCTCTTCCTCTTAAGGGCAGGTTTCACTTGCACCTTGTCATTAATGCCAGGGATTTTATCTGCCCTGAGCCTAATAATCCATTTAAGTTCACATTCTAAAAGGCAAGTATCTACATCCCTCCCTAATATTGGTCTTTAATTGTTGCAGTACACTAAATACAAACTCATGCTCAGCTCCCATTATTTTAATGTGTTCGCTAATGCATTACTGTCAGATCCAGTTCTGACTGCATATACATGTTCACGTATCGTTCCTGAGCTGTCTACAGGTCTTCCCAACATAGAACGCTGTACAGGAAGAACGGGCCAAATAAACTACATATGTACTAATACAACTTGTATCTGTGGTGAACACATACTCTACTTTCGTTAATGGGTGTTGAAAGTCTTTCCTGTCATCTATAAAATGACACTGATTACAATTATTACAAGGGACCGTATTCGTTGCTCCTCACCATCATATTCCTAGTTAGTGGTCTATTACACAGCTTACTTTTCAAGTTCTGTTTATTCTTATATGTAAACCGTGGACCTTCTCCCACCAACTTACTCAGACTCTCATCTAAATTCAACACCTGCCAATGCTGTCTAACGATGTCTGTGATCTTATTTACATCCCTAGTATAAAATAATGGAAACCTTAAGACATCTTGTGCTGACTGATGGCATAACCTAATATCCTCATTTCTTGCTGAGAAGTAAGGTTTCGCTGAACCTTCTCTTATTGCATCCACTTCCATCATATGTTTCATTATATCCTTTGAATCGTACCCCCTCTCAATTAACCTATTCTTAAGGCTTCGTACTTCCAATTCATACCCTAGGGGGCTGGGGTTCAATCTAGATGCCCTCATGGACTGACCTCTCATAATATTAGCAAATACATAATTTGGGTGCATTGAACGTCTATGTAAAAGGCTATTCCTAAAACAGGATTTCCTATATATAGACGTGTTCAAAAGTCCACTTGGTAATCTAGTAATGTTTACATCCAAGAACGGAAGCTCATTTCTAGAATAATTCAAGACAAACTTTAAATAACCACTAACCTCATTGATCTTATCAACAAACATTGTTAGAGATGCCTCATCGCCTTTCCATATAAAGAAAAGGTCGTCCACGAAACGTCTGTAGTACCCCACTTTCTCTACAAACAAATCCATCTTGAATAACACCTCTTCTTCCCATTCTGCCATTACTATATTGGCGTAGCTATTGGCACATGAAGTGCCCATAGCTACGCCATCTTTTTGCAAATACAACTCTTCACCAAAAAGAAAAACATTATTCTCCAATACTATCTCCAGAAATAAAGTTAGTATTTCTATAAATGTCTCTTCAAAATCACCATTCCTCCTCATATAGTTCTGACACCTAATAATCCCTTCAATATTAGGGATAACTGTGAAGAGGCTAACTACATCTAAAGTCACTAAGATATACTCCTCACAATCATGTAGCTCTCTCGTATATTCATACAATTCTATCAAGAATTGTTTACTACCCTTCAAAACATACTTATTCTTCTCAACCAAAGGCCTCAGGAAATACTCCACTAGGATGGAAAAAGGTTCCGTAAACCATCCTTGTCCTGCCACTATCGGGCGCATGGGTGGATAGATAATTGACTTATGTACCTTAGGGAGGCCTTTTATTTCTGGTATCTTAGGGTTCCTAACCTTCAAGTAGTTAAACAATGAATCAGGGATCATCTTACTCTGATATAAATCATCCAACACATCAAACACTTGAAATAACTTCATACCAACCTCATTCAGACTGATCTTAGTATAAAATCCCTCATCATCCAACAAACTAGTCATACTACGTATATACTCCTCCTTATCTAGGACCACTACCGGTCCTCCCTTATCTGAGGGTCTAATGACAATGTTACTATCTTCCATTAAATCATTCAGGGCCTTCCTTTGCATATAAGTAAGGTTGTATTTAACATTTTTATTCATTCCCTTTTTCATATCATTATAATACACGTGCAAATCATTCTCCACCAACTTATAAAAGGTTTCTAACAACGGATGCAAAGGGGGTATATACAAGCTGTTGGGACGAAATCTATCTATCCCTTCCAGCCTCTCATTGTTCCCTCCATAGTCCATTCTTAACTGTACTTTCCTTAGAAATAATTTGAGGTCTATTATCGAATTCGTCATTAGACCCTCAGATAAGGGAGGACCGGTAGTGGTCCTAGATAAGGAGGAGTATATACGTAGTATGATTAGTTTGTTGGATGATGAGGGATTTTATACTAAGATCAGTCTGAATGAGGTTGGTATGAAGTTATTTCAAGTGTTTGATGTGTTGGATGATTTATATCAGAGTAAGATGATCCCTGATTCGTTGTTTAACTACTTGAAGGTTAGGAACCCTAAGATACCAGAAATAAAAGGCCTCCCTAAGGTACATAAGTCAATTATCTATCCACCCATGCGCCCGATAGTGGCAGGACAGGGATGGTTTACGGAACCTTTTTCCATCCTAGTGGAGTATTTCCTGAGGCCTTTGGTTGAGAAGAATAAGTATGTTTTGAAGGATAGTAAACAATTCTTGATAGAATTGTATGAATATACGAGAGCTACATGATTGTGAGGAGTATATCTTAGTGACTTTGGATGTAGTTAGCCTCTTCACAGTTATCCCTAATATTGAAGGGATTATTAGGTGTCAGAACTATATGAGGAGGAATGGTGATTTTGAAGAGACATTTATAGAAATACTAACTTTATTTCTGGAGATAGTATTGGAGAATAATGTTTTTCTTTTTGTTGAAGAGTTGTATTTAAAGATGGCGAGCTATGGGCACTTCATGTGCCAATAGCTACGCCAATATAGTAATGGCAGAATGGGAAGAAGAGGTGTTATTCAAGATGGATTTGTTTGTAGAGAAAGTGGGGTACTACAGACGCTTCAGGACTAATCTTTCTTTATATGGAAAGGCGATGAGGCATCTCTAACAATGTTTGTTGATAAGATCAATGAGGTTAGTGGTTATTTAAAGTTTGTCTTGAATTATTCTAGAAATGAGCTTCCGCTCTGGATGTAAACATTACTAGATTACCAAGTGGACTTTGAACACGCCTATATATAGGAAATCCTGTTTTAGGAATAGCCTTTACATAGACGTTCAATGCACCCAAATTATGTATTTGCTAAAATTATGAGAGGTCAGTCCATGAGGGCATCTAGATTGAACCCCAGCCCCTAGGGTATGAATTGGAAGTACGGCCTTAAGAATAGGTTAATTGAGAGGGGTATGATTCAAAGGATATAATGAAACATATGATGGAAGTGGATGCAATAAGAGAAGGTTCAGCGAAACCTTACTTCTCAGCAAGAAATGAGGATATTAGGTTATGCCATCAGTCAGCACAAGATGTCTTAAGGTTTCCATTATTTTATACTAGGGATGTAAATAAGATCACAGACATCGTTAGACAGCATTGGCAGGTGTTGAATTTAGATGAGAGTCTGAGTAAGTTGGTGGGAGAAGGTCCACGGTTTACATATAAGAATAAACAGAACTTGAAAAGTAAGCTGTGTAATAGACCACTAACTAGGAATATGATGGTGAGGGAGCAACGTACGGTCCCTTGTAATAATTGTAATCAGTGTCATTTTATAGATGACAGGAAAGACTTTCAACACCCATTAACGAAAGTAGAGTATGTGTTCACCACAGATACAAGTTGTATTAGTACATATGTAGTTTATTTGGGCCGCTATGCTTCCTGTACAGCGTTCGTTGGGAAGACCTGTAGACAGCTCAGGGAACGTATACGTGAACATGTATATGCAGTCAGAACTGGATCTGACAGTAATGCATTAGCGAAACACATTAAAATAATGGGAGCTGAGCATGAGTTTGTATTTAGTGTACTGCAACAATTAAAGACCAATATTAGGAGGTGATGTAGATACTTGCCTTTTAGAATGTGAACTTAAATGGATTATTAGGCTCAGGGCAGATAAAATCCCTGGCATTAATGACAAGGTGCAAGTGAAACCTGCCCTTAAGAGGAAGAGGATTTTTAGACCATAGTGTATGCTCACTACTAAGGGTTAAATCAGGAAAGGTGTGCCCTCATTTAATGATGTCATCTTTAGTTGTTTTAATTTGAACCTATTGGGTTTGATTTCATTGTATTTAAATGTTTTTACTGACTATGCACTTTGTAGTTTGATAAAGCCGTGGAGGTGAAAGCGCTTACTGACAGTGCTAGCATACAATAAATCTTTTTATACTGGATTTGTTCGTGTTGGTGTTCTTATCGTTGGTTGGAACAAGGAACCAATTCTTTGAAGATTGAGAGTGATATATTTTACAGCCATTCACTTCACTTGCATGTGGACTTTTATTAAATAAATAATATATATATATATATATATATATATATATATATATATATATATATATATATAAATTACTAACCTATTAGCTAAATAAAGAAGGAACACTGCACACCAACAGTATATATAACCACACTATCAATGCCAAAAACACCAAAAATCTTGAGGGGAATCCTCTAAGTTAAACGGATTCTCCTGACAATTTAAGGAAGACAAGCACATGCGGGAAGGGGAGTGGCCCTCTAAGTTAAACGGGCCGCCGAGAGCCCTCTAACTTAATTGGGATCTCGCTACGAAGGGGAGATGATCTGGGACGACAGATGTGCCTGATAAATGGGGGGATCAAACTTTGCTATCACAACTAAGACTACTCTAACTAGTTGCACACGACAGAAAAAACGTTAGGAATAAAAATTCCTTCAAGAAATTTAGAGTATAACAGGAAAAACAACTTTAAAGATACTACTTAGCCAATGAGCCAGCCAGAAGACATCTCTTTCGCTTGAGCAGCAAACGAGATCTGGGGATATTCCATATCCATCATGGGTTGGGGGGGTAACCTCGAGCCAGTTGAAGCTTTCAAGCTTTTGCATTAGGCCGAGTCAGAACCGATGCTCGTTTCCAAACCCAACCAGCAAGAATTAAGGCAAGATAGGACAACATAACATCATTGCTTAAGAGTACCTATAACTTGTATGACAGTGATTTAATATTTAGAGAAATTTTAGTCAGTTTTATAGAGGCATTAAAGGTAAGTTAGTATAATACAAACAGGAATTGCAATATGAAGAGAGACAAAAACAGGTTCATGGCATATTTAGGAAGAGAGTCAGGAGAGATAAATTGTTTAAAGTAAGGAAGTGAGAGAAGAGTGGAGAGTAAGGCGGTACAAGGTATGAATAGGTACTTGTTCATATACAAAGATACAGTTAATCATTGGATTGAGCAAGAACAGAGACAAATTTTAATTAGGAAGTCTTTCAGAATGGTTTTAAAGGTCTGGAGGGAAGGTATTGACCTGATGAATACAGGTAAGGAGTTGAAGACCATAGTAGCATGGTATGAGTCCAGACCATACCCAACAAATTTGATACGTTTGTGGACAGAAGGGAGTTTTTGGTCAATGGACTGTAATGACAGATTGGGAACATAGCTATGTGGAATGGTATTTAGTGCTGGACAAGCAGATGGATGCTAGATAATTTAATAGGTAGTAAGCTGTGTATATGTTAGTTAATGGGATAGTTCTAACCAGTTTAGGCTTTCTAGTGGTATACAGTGGTGAGTTCTGAAAAGGGTATTTGCTGCAGATTTAGCCACTTTATTATAGCATTGTTCAAGTTTTGATTTTATGATGCCTGGAGGTTATTAAATGTAGAAGCTTCAGGAAGTAGTCGGGAGGAGGTAAGTAGTGGTAAGTATAGTTTTAGTTGCATTGGTGACAAAGTTCTTGGCTGTTTAATTTCTACAAGTCTTTTGGGTTTCTAGCACCATGAAAGAAATGGACCACATTCCTAAGTCAAAGTATGATAATAATTTGTATTGTTTCAGTCGTTGATGTTAGCCAGAAGAGCTCAATGCATCTCTTGCAATGTGCCCAGAATCGACTGCTTCTGTAATTCATATGGAGTTATATATATTGGTAGCATATCTAAATAACGACCTTAAGTTCTTTTTTATGAAACCCATTGCTTCAGCTACTGTTGGAACTATCTGGGTATTCTTTCTCCGCATTGCCCTCGTTTCTGCCTGTAAATCCAGTATGATATGATATTGTGAATCTCTGTACTAAAACACTTGTGTCTGTAGTAACACACTTTAATCACTAGGTGTAGCAATTTCAATGATCTATGCTACTTTTGTCTTCTTTTTGTGGACTACTATATCTGATTTTCTCATATCTAGTTTCTTGACTGGAGGTAATGGGTGATCCCATGTGATATGAATTTCAGCATCCTCTATAATGTTTTGTGGCCTATGTTTTCAGTGCTTCTCTGCTACTTCAGTATTGTAATATTTGCTCAATGCCCAGTGCAACAGTATTGCCATATTATTAGGCCTCTGCCATTAGTGTATCACACCCAACAACAAGATGTGTGACTGTTTCCATTTCTGTTTTACTGAACCTGCATTTGTCTGCTTCTTCCATATGTTTAATGGACTTTGTAAACCAACATGCTTGTAGTCTACTATCCTGGGCCACCAATACTAACCTTTCATCTTTTGGCTTAAATTCACCTCTTCTTAACCGTTCTAAAGTCAGATCATGATCGCCATGAGGTTGTTCCAGGAGTTTTCTGTACTTGCAACTATATCTATGCCTTTTCCACATTTCTTGCCTACTCATCTGATCTTTCCCTATTTCTGGTTTGATTTCCATTCCTGCTCAACAACAGTATACTTCTGCTAAACTAAACAGGAGAGTCATCTTAGACTCCTTTTCATCGTGTTTCAAAACTTTCACTATGTTTGGATCTGGTGAAGTCAGCAGATATGTATGCAGTCCTACGATTGCAGATCTATGTAATCAGTTTCAAGGCCTATACCTCTTTCAGAAAGAGGGATATGTATTCTTGGTATACATTGATTTTTATATATCATTTGATAAGTATGAAGTATTTTTCTTGTTTTCCTGTCCAACTGATGCAGTACCTTTTGGGGTCAGCCAAAACTGTATGTTATACTAGAAAGAGCAATTTGATTTATAACTTTGTTCCTAGATGTCAGGGCTGTTTGAAGTATTAATTTTTGTCTTCTAAAATGTTCCTTACTGGGTTTTGTTCACATTTGTTCATGTTTTATTGTCAATCCTTCATCAATTCCCAAATATTTATGCAGTCCCTCCTGCTCAAGTTATTTTATATCATATCACTGACCCTGTTTGATATTTTCTTGATGCTGCAGTTTTCCTGCTTTAAATGTTGCTTTTGCACATTTATCAAGACCAAATGACATTCTTATATCATCTGAGAAAGTTTTAACGGGTCCCTATTACATCATCGAAAAGTCATTTCAGCGAACGGCACTTACATCGAACTGTTCATAGTGAGATCACAGTACAGTGAAGATTGGAAAATTTGCCCTTTCCTCACTGTAGTGCAATCTCTGAGTTGGTATATATAATTACCAGGGGGGCCCCCCACAAGAACTGAATTTGTTAATGGCATTTTCGATGAAATGTTATTCAGTCAAGAGAGTTTTCGCTAATGTGATATAGACCCGTTTTACCCACCTGCAGTTGTACTTTAGGCTCCTCATCTGATGAACTATACAGTTTTAAATCATCCACAAAAAGATATGTCTTTACACTTGGTTGTTGTCTGTGAGCCAGACTGTAACCATGACTTTATCTGTTAAGTAGACAGCTTAATGGGTTAAGGACAAGACAGAAGAGCAACGGTGACAGTCACCCTGGAATATCTCCCTTTGAATTTTTATCCCTGAGATAATTTGTCCCTTATCATAGCTTAGCTGCAAAGTGGTTTGCCACTGTTCCATTGTCACTGTAATGTAACTGATCAGAATAGGGTGTATCTTATACAAAAATAAGCACTCCTTTATCCATGAATGTGGAATGCTGTCTAATGCTTTTTTGTAATCCGTCCATGCCGTGCTTAGATTCTTCCTCCTTTTTACAGTTTTCCTTTATGGCATTTTTAACAATAAATGATCCTTTGTTCCATATAACTTTGTTTTGTTGCCATTCTGTTCTATTGCCATCATTGAATTTTCTTCTAAGTGACTGCAAACTGTGTCATTAGCAATTCCAGTACATAGTTTATACATCGCTGGAAGACAGTTCATTTGTTTATAGATTTTAGGATAGCTTACAGCTCACTCTTATGGAGGATCATTGCTTTTTCTATTTCTAATCGGGTTGGTGTCTGTTCGGGGTGTGCATATAAGTATATCTTGCTCAGGGCTAAATCTACTTGTTGTTGTGTCTTTCGGCTTTTCCCGGTTAGGGGTCGCCACAGCGGAACTCCGGTCCACTAATGATTGGCAGTAGATTTTTACGTGCCGAGTTGCTGGCCCTGACACACAATCTTCAACGAAGGTACGCCCATTCACGCACGTCTCCACACAGAAACGCTCTAGCTGAGAATCGAACAGGACAACGTCTTACTGTGAGGCGACAACGCTACCGCAGCACCACCACCGCAGTAGGGCTAAATCTACTTGTAAAGATATTAATACTTTTAGTCAGAAGTTAGTTACTGCATCTGGGCCTGGAGTTTTCTAGTTAGGAGCTTTTTTTGTTTCAGTTTCTCTCGGCATTACTTCATCCCATTTCATATTCTGTACATTTGAACTTGCTGTTTCTTTCACGTCTTCTATCCATTCAGCATCTTTATGTTCTACTTGGTCTTCGTAGGTATTTCTCCAAAATGTGTCTATTTCTTCTTTTTTTGGTGGTCTTTCTTTTTCTTTTGCTTTGTGTCCCAATCTGTATAAAACTTTTTTGGGTCATCAACGGATTGCTTATTTTGTACTTTTCCTTTATGTTTATCTGTATATCCTTTAAGTTTTTTCTACCTATGCTGATATCTTTAGTTTATTATTTGATAGATCTTGGTCTGGTCTGTTCTGATACTGCGCATTACTTTTATCATATCTATCTTTATTTTTGTTGAACTGTTCCCTTTTCTATACTCTAATAACAATGACACTTCTTGTCTTGATTCTTTATCATTTTCTGTATTCATTGCTTCCATGATGGCATTTTATTTTTTCCCTTCCTTTCCTTTATTGCTCAGCATTTTTGTGGTAAGATTTTATCTGTTATTTAGCTGAACAGTAACATATCCTGTTTACTTCTGTTATATCACATGAATTTATGTTAATAGTCTCGATTACTGTATTCATTTGTTTTATCAAACTTCTAACATTTTGGGTCTTATTTACTTTCTGTAATCTGTCTTTCATTGATCTCAGTATGTCTAGCCATATCTAGTAAATCAAGCAACTCTTCCCTTAGATAATCTTCTTCTAAACTGAGGGCACATTCTTTGCTATCTGTTTCCTACGTGCGTTCTACAGAAAGTTCTAAAACATCTTTCTGTGACATATTCTGTTCAGCTGCATCCTGTATCAATTGTTACTCTTTCATATGGGAACTCACTGGCCTATGACTCCACGACATTGACTGCATCAGAGTTGTCACTGTTTCCTGCTCCTTTCTTTGCTCTGCAACTCCAACCAAACTTTTGTACTGGTTTCTCCTTAATTTGGGGACCCTTTGTTCCATTATGCTCTGACATTTCCCAAGTGTGACTTTCTCCACTAAATCCTTCACTTCGCAGGTAGTCAATAACTTCATTTTCTTTAACTTCTCCATTACTAATCGTCTTTTCTACTTCCACCCTTTGTTTTCCTATTTTGTGTATTGTGAAATTTTCCATATCCAGGTACATTTGCCAGTATTTCTGTTCAAATATCTTTGGTGCTGTTTGTTGTATTTATTAGTTTTGCTTTCTCCTTTGCATAAATATTGCACCACATTAAATCTTTCTTTCCCATGGTCATATTTCTTCTTCAAATGTCTCCTGATCCTCCTGTTTCCCCCTTACTTGGGGGACCCATTGTTCCATCATGCTGTGACATAGGCTGTGTTAGACTTTCTGCACTAAGTTTTTCATTTTGCAGGTATTCCACAACTTCAGCTTGTATTTATTTAACTTCTGCTTTACAAATCTTCTGTTTTATGTCTCCCTGTGTTCATAGGTTCACAGGTGTGTACTCGGCTAATGACCTTGGAGCCTTTACAAGCCTAGCCCATAGACGTGCCCTGGCAATGTGCCACCCAACTTTAGTTCCCAGTGTCTCTATCAAGTAGAGCCACTGGAGTGATCCCCGGGGTGAACCTTTAGTTCCCATCCACTCATCAAGATTTCTCTTGAGGAGGGCCAGTGAGGTGCTCTGCTTGACATGTATAGGAAGTCTATTCCAGAGCATGGGTAGTCTCTGGGTTATGAACGTATCCTTCCAGCATGTTTTGTTGATTGTGGTAATGAGGTTGAGGTCTCTAGAGCATGAGGTGTGGAGGGATTGGGATTTCTTTAGATGTAGCATTTCTAACAGAGCTGGGTTAGACATGGCTTTGTAAGTCAAGCAGAGATCGCCTCTTAGTAGACGATATGAGACAGAAATTAGCTGGAATTTTTTGAGTTTGTCCATGTAGAACATGTGTTTAAGGCCTAGGATCCTCTTCATGAGGTACTTTTGTGGCCTTTCCAACTGTTGCATGTTGGTACATTCCAAATGGGGCATTATACTCAATGATTGGCCTAATGAGGGAAGAGTAGAGAGAGATGGCGACCTCTTTCTTCCTGGATGCAAAACCCTTGGTAATGAGATGTGCCACATAGAAGGACTTTCTGACCACAGTGGCAATGTGGTGGTTGAAGGAGAGGTTGCTGTCGACCTTTGTTGCCAGATCTCTTATAACGCCTTCAGTGTTCAGTGGGCTCCCATCGATGTGGTAATTAGTGGGAACTGAGTTTTTCCCAAAGGGGATGACAACGCATTTTTTGGCATTAAGCTTATGTCCATGGTTTCAGCACCAGTCATTGGTCTCAGTAAGACCTTTCTTAGGATGTCTGCATCACTTGGGGAGTTAATAATGGCTCCCAGCTTGCAGTCATCTGTGAACTTGGTCAGCCAGAGTCCCTCCGTGTTGATATGGACTTCTGAGAAGTAGATGCCAAACAGGAGAGGACCCAGGACCAATTTCTGTGGGACTCCACTGGCGACTGGTCAGCTGTCTGACTTGGAGTCTGCTACTTTCACACTGTGGGTTCTATCTGTGAGCCCGTTTGCAGCCCACCTAGTGACATAGGGGTTGATGTCTAGTTTGGTGAGTTTATCAATAATTCCTGAGTAGGGAATGGTATCAAAGGCCTTGGCCCAATTGAGGTAGGCTGTATGAACTGCCTTGCCCTCATCCACAGCTCTGGTGACTGACTCAAAGAAGTCAACCAGGTTGAGCAGGCATGATGTACCTTTCACAAAACCAAATTGCGTGGGATCTAGAGTTTGGAGATTCCCTATATCCTTGTTAATTAGGTCCATGATGATGCGCTCCATTATGAAATTTTCCATATCTGGATGCCTTTGCGTGTATTTCTCTTCAAATATCTTTGGAACTATTTTTGGGGGGGGTTTTTGTATTTATTAGTTTAGCTTTCTCTTTTGCATAAATATTGCACCATATCAGATTTTTTTCTTTCCTTTGTCCATGTATTTTTTATACCTTTCAAAAATCTCTAGGTTTTGTTCTTTATATTTTCACACTTCTCAGTTGCTTCTTTTTTTTTTAGATGGCCCAAGATTTCTTTATCTGTGTAATGTTTGTCTTGGGTCTGTTGTATTGAACAAAAATTTGCATTTGAAGCTTTTGACAGATATTCTTGTGCAAGTATTTTTCTTTCCTCTTAATTTCTCTGATAATCTTTTTGAATATCGTCTATCAGGAACTTCTGGGCTTCTTGCAAAATAGTAATACAACATTTCTTCTTTATCTTTAATAGTCAACTATATCATCTTTATGGCTGTTTTTTTGGCCTGTTTTTTGTAGACTACTACTTCCTTATACAATGGGGGGGGTCCTCCCTGTGACACTGACCTAACCCCATTGTAGGAATGTTTCCATATCTTGAGGATTCTACACTGTCATTTTTTCCAGTCCTTGCACCAGTGACCATACCAGGATTGGGCACTTTTCTTCCTGGCATTTGTGCATCCAGCTGTCTTTTTTTATTTTTTAACCTACTTCTGTCCATGATACATGTATAAAATACAGTCTGTATATCAGTGTTATCTTTTTTCCCAAACATCTTTATTAAATTTACACATATGACAGAGGTAATCTTACACTTATATAAATGAAAAACACACAAAATATCATTTTAGTTACAGTTTACATCACAGACACCATTGAAACAACTGTAGTTATAAACATTGTACATCACTTATCAATTAAGCATTATATAGCTCATTCAAATCCTACCTCTTAAACCTCATTCCTGCTCTGCATATATTGTTCCTACAATTCCCATTTTTCCTATGTAGTTTGCTCTTTCCCTTTTCTAAAGATCCCAGTTCCAGTTGATGTTCTTCATCTCACATTGCTGCAGTCATAACCTGTGGGTAGTCCGCTGTCCTCGGTCGGCCTGAATACCAAAGTATTAGGCTGGCGTCGGTCATGGGCGCTCAGATCTGACGTCAGTGCGCCATGGTATTAAAGCGCATGACCGACGTCATATCCTCAGTCTTTTTTGCCGCATGGCCCGAAGCAGAAGCAGCGTTTGCAAGTGCCGTTCGGCGTTCTGAAATTTTCGTATTCTGAGTTTCAGACCGAAACCAAGTTGGGCTAAGTACCCCGTTGGGGAGTATTTTTGTTTTTTCTTGCCTCAGTTATTTCCGGATGTCAGAAAAAGTGAATAATTGTATTTCTTGTGGGAAACAGATACCGCATAGGGATTACCACTCTCTCTGTATTCCTTGTTTGGGGCCTGAGCACGACGTAGTCGGGTGTCGCTTTTGTGCTAGATTTAATAAGCGCACCATTAAATGTAGGTTAGATTGCGCTAGGCTTGTCTTCGGTAAGCGGTGTAATTACAATATGCCGTCGGATCCTCCGACGCCCGCTACCACTAAGAAGCGCAAGGAAAAATCGTTAAGGTCCAAGCAGGATGAGTCGTCCGTTCCGGACGCCGGTTCTTTAGAAACTATGGTGGAATCTGTAGATCCAGCCGAGGTTTCAGTTGAGTCTCAGGGGGAGCCGTTAATTTTGCAAGATGTGGCCTCTCAGGAGTCAGGTCAGGCTGAGGGGGCCTCTCAGGTTGCTGTACTCCCTTCTTTGCCTAAGGTGGTTAGGCCTTCTCCTTCTGTCTCTAAGGTACCTTCCAAGGTCAGGCCTGGTTTGCCTTCCTCAGGTGTCAGTCCTAGTTCTGCAGGTTCTGTGCCTAAAAAACACATGCTTAAAATGGCAGAAGATTTGATTTCCTTAATCAGGGGTTCTATGCCCCCTCTAGATAAGAGGCCTAGGGTGGAGCCAGAGGTGGAAAGTTTGGAACAGACTTCAGATTACTCAGAGTCTTCGGCTGAAGACATTCAGGATTTTCCTCCTTATTCTGATTCAGATGCAGAGGATTCCAGTCCTTCTGCTTCTCCTCCAGAGGATTTTTCTTTTTCAGAAACCCTGCATTCTATGAGGGAGCATTTTAAATGGGAAGGTCAGGATTTCTCAGATTCCCGAAAGAGGCTTAGGGAATTTTTGTTTTTAACACAACATCGGCCTTTGGCTATACCTCCTGTTTTGGATGTTGTTCAGGATGTTTTCTCTGAGGCTTCTCTTAATCCAGACTCTTTGCCTCCTGCGCCTGTTAAGCCAGATAGGTATTACAGAGTGCCAGAGGCTCATAAATATCTGTATAAGAGCCCTAGGGCTGACCCAGAAACTATTAGCCAGGGACCTAAGGGTGTCAGGGCTTCTGTTGTAAAGAATCCAGTTCCTATGGATAAAGATTCTAGAGCTTTGGATAGGTGGGGTAAAAAAGTGTATACCTCTTCCACTCTAGCAATGAGGGCTTTGAATTGCCAGTTTCATATGTTGAAGTACCAGAATTTTCTCCTTACTCAGTTAAAATCTAAGGTAGATGCTTTGGCAGAGGGCATAGAGTGTAAGGAATTACAGGATTTGGTTCATGCCTCTGATCAGGTGGGTAAGCATTCTTTGCAGTGTGGTTTCGATGCTTTACAGGCTTCTTCCAGGGTGGCTGCCACTGGATCAGTTATTCGCAGGCACGCCTGGCTTAAGGATCAGAACTTGTCAGAGCATGTTAAAGCTAGAATTTTGCATGCTCCTTTGCAGTCTGAAGTTTTGTTTGGTACTCCTGTGGAGTCTGTCTTAAAGAAAATGGAAGACAAGGCTAAGTCTATGCAGACTGTTAAAGATTTTTTGCAGGTGCAGCCCCCTAAGTTTATCAGGAATTGGCCTACTAAGGGATGGGCTTATCCTTCTTCTGATTTACAGTCTAGAGGTAGATCTAGACGTGGTAGGGGCAGAGCTCAGGGTTCTTTCAGGCCTAGAACATGGAGTTCCCCTGCACAATCTACAGGTGAGGGCAGGGGCCAGTCCTTTGTAAACAGGCCCAATGATCTGCATCTTCAGCTGCCAGATCCTTCCTGTCTGGCAGCTCCTTTGGGAGGAAAGTTGGCACTCTTCAAGCAAAACTGGCTTTTAGTCACCCAGGACAAATGGGTGTTGGACATTATAGACCGAGGCTGCAAGTTTTATTTCCACACATTGCCTTCTTTCAAAGGCATGCGAGACGTTCCTCCTCAGCAAAGGGTAGAGGCTCACAAACAGATTTCTTTACTTCTTCAAATGGGGGCTATACAGCAGGTCCCTCCATCAGAAGTGGGCCTAGGATTTTATTCTCGCCTGTTTCTTGTACCAAAGAAAGGAAACACTTGGAGGCCAATTTTGGATTTATCTATCCTCAACACATATCTGGACATTCCAAAATTCAAAATGTTGATGTTGCAACAACTTCTGCCTCTGTTGGGCAAAGATCACTGGATGGTAACTCTGGATCTCAAGGAGGCTTATCTTCATGTTCCTATCAGGCCCAGTTGCAGGAGATTCCTGCGTTTTCGGGCTGGGACTCTACATTATCAGTTCTCTGCATTGCCCTTTGGCTTATCTACTGTGCCCAGGGTGTTTACAAAGGTTCTGGCTCCAGTAATAGCCTTCTTAAGGTTAAGAGGAATACAAATTTATCCTTATTTGGACGATTGCCTGATTCTTGCTCAAGACAAAAACAAGCTACTTCACCATCTACAGTATGTTATGGCAGTGTTAAGGTGCCTAGGGTATTCTGTGAACGAAACAAAGTCCAGTCTAGTACCCTCTCAGGAAATGTGCTTTCTGGGTGTGAGACTGAATACAGCTTCCCAGATGGCTTTTTGACCCTGGACAAACAAAGAAACCTTACACTTTACTTCCAACAATTGTCTCTACGGTCCAGGCTGACTGCAAGGACAGTCCTTCAAGCCTTGGGGTTCATGGCATCTTGTATTCTGGTGCTTCCCAATGCCAAACTGCATATGAGGAAGCTACAATGGTATCTCAAAATGTATGGACGCAACACTGCCACGATCTGGACACTGTCATTCAGATAATACCTTGCATTCAGAAGGAATTTTTGTGGTGGGCTCAGGAATGTCACCTAAACAAGGGACTCTCTGTGACCCGACCAGAGGCGAGTCAGATCTTAACGACAGATGCCTCGGACAAGGCTTGGGAGCTCACCTCAATGGAAAATGGGTTCAAGACACGTGGCCTGCCAGACTTCAACATTTACATATCAACTTGAAGGAGATGTTAGCAGTCCAATTTGCATTGATGGCTTTCAAGGATTTACTTCACCCAGGACAAGTGTTGATTCAAGCAGACAACACAACTGTCATGTGGTACATCAACAAGCAAGGGGGAACCCATTCGTACCCTCTTTGCAGGCAAGCTATGATTTTGTGGGAGACTGCTCTGTTTGCACCTCACTCTTCAGGCAAGGTTTCTGCCAGGAGCACAGAACTCCTTAGCAGATGTTTTGAGCAGACAGATGGTGGATCCCCACGAATGGAAATTGGATCCTCATGTGTTTCGACAGTTGACAGTGATATGGGGGACTCCAGACATAGATCTGTTCGCTTCTCCACTAAATTTCCAGTTGCCAAAGTTTTGCACAAAGATGTTTCATCCAACAGCTTGGAAAGTGGATGCTCTATCATTCAGTTGGAGCAATCTTCACGTCTATGCCTTTCCTCCTCTGCCTCTCCTTCCCAAGGTGCTCTTGAAGGTCAGACAAGACAAGCCCTCCATGATTCTAATAGCTCCAGATTGGCCTCGACAGCACTGGTACCCTCTGCTGAGGAGTTTAGTATGGGAGCCTCCTTGGCCTTTGCCTTCAATTCCTCACCTTTTGTCTCAGGCAGGCAATCATTTCCTCAATGTCAGGATTCAGTCCCTGCATCTAACAGCCTGGCATATTCTGTTCTAGAACCTGGAGGGTCGCAGCTTCCTCAACAAGTTTTGAATGTTATTTTGGAGGCCAGAAGGCCTAGTACAAGGAAAGTTTATGCTGATAAATGGAGGAGATTTTTTATTTGGAGCAAAGCAAAGAGCTTTGATGTTTCCAGGCCTGATTTGAGTGTTTCTCTTCAATATCTTACGGAATTATTAGACAAGGGTTTGTCTTTCTCCTCTGTAAAAGTTCATGCTGCAGCCATTTCTGCTCACTATGACTGTGACCCACCATTATTCTCTCATCCTTTGTTTAAGCAATTCCTTAGAGGGGCAAAGAACATAAGACCCCGCGTAGAGCTCCTACTCCTTCCTGGGATCTCAATTTTGTGTTGGAAAAACTTACTTTACCTCCTTTTGAACCTGCAGCTACGTCTGAGTTAAAGTTTTTGTCTTGGAAGACTGCCTTTTTGTTGGCCATTACGGCTGCTAGAAGGGTATCTGAATTACAGGCTCTAATGGCAGTTGAACCCTTCCTGATTTTTCATAAGGATAGGGTATCTCTGCGTACTAACCCTACTTTTATGCCTAAAGTGGTTTCCAATGTGGCCTTGAACCAATCTATTCATTTGCCTACTTTTTATGCTGATCCCCAAAATAAAGGGGAGAAAATTTTGCACACTTTGGATATTCACAGGCAGTTGCGTTATTATTTGAGCAGGACTAAAAGGTTCAGACAGTCTCAACAGTTATTTGTTTCTTTTGCTTTGGCCTCTCAGGGGAAACCTGTTTCAAAACAAACTATTTCTAAGTGGATTGGCCATTGTATTGCTTTTTGTTATTCTCATCATGGTAAGGAGATTCCGGCTGGAATCAGACCTCATTCCACTAGGGCTACTGCCACTTCTACTGCTTTTTTAAGGGGTGTAGCTACTAAAGATATTTTGGAAGCAGCTAGTTCAGTGCACACTTTTTCTAAACATTACCATCTCCCTCTTTATTCCAAATCTAGGGCTGGATTTGCCACTGCAGTCTTACAGGGCATGTTAGCAGCTCCCAATGCTTTATGATTTTGCCAGCCTCCCTTTACCTTTGCTTTGGGATTCTACCCACAGGTTATGACTGCAGCAATGTGAGATGAAGAACATAGTACAGTTTTGTACCTACCATAAATGTAGATGTTCGAAGATCCACATTGCTGCAGTCCAAACCTCCCTCCTTCCCCTCTGTAGTTTGGAGTGGTTGTATGGTTTGGGTGGTAGAGGTTGTTTGTACATGGGTTTTGGAGGTTTTTTCTATTTTTGGCTGTGGCCTTTCTTTTTAGGGCCTTCTGACATCTGGGGCAAGAAAAGACTGAGGATATGACGTCGGTCATGTGCTTTAATACCATGGCGCACTGACGTCAGATCTGAGCGCCCATGACCGACGCCAGCCTAATACTTTGGTATTCGGGCCGACCGAGGACAGCGGACTACCCACAGGTTATGACTGCAGCAATGTGGATCTTCGAACATCTACATTTATGGTAGGTACAAAACTGTACTTTTTCTCTCTGTTACTATATTCACTACTTCTAATAAAGTTGGTCTAGACTTTGATTTCCATTTTCTAGTAATTGCTTTTTTGGCAGCCACCATAATTAGACTAAGCAAGGCTTTACTATGTCTAGGCAATTCCAGTTCTGTAACATAACTCAAAAAAAAATCATCTCCCCAGTCAGTCCAATCTGCTTACCCAGCATGTATGACACAGCGGTCTGCAGGGAATCTCAAACGTCTGCCAGCTCATCGCACTTCCAAAAAATATATTCCCAGCTACTTCTTTCTTGCTGGTACACCTCCAACATTGGCAAGCCACCTGAGGAAAAAATCTTTAGGGTGTACTTGGGGTATAAAATTGCCTATGTAAACACTTCCAGTCAAAGATCCTAAATCTTCTACACTTTGTTGCATATTTGGGAGATATACATATATCCCCCATTGTCTCTTTGTGAATTGCTTATCCAGTCTCTCTTCCCAATCCTTTCTAAGCTCCTCTGATTCTTATAATTACCAGGCAATATTTTATATGCTTTACTAATTATTCTCTTTTTGAAGGCACCTTCTGTTCTAGATTGTATTAAAAACTCTACCAGTGCTGGTCTTTCATTTAGGAGCCCCCTATTTCTTTCTCTTTGCCTATATTCTGATATCAATCCTTGATAGGGAAGGCAATCTCTAACCTGCAGTTCAAATAAATTATTGTCCTCCTCCCATTCTATTACCTTTCCCTTTCTAGTTATTTGCTCCCAATACCTTGGTTCCTTTGCCAGTTTTCTCCAGTAAATTCCAGTCCCCCTCTTGCCTATTATCTGTATCCCTGACCACAGTCATCCCTATCGGCAAAATCTCTTTTCTCCATTCTTGTGCTGCTTTGGTTCTTAGAACACTCCCTGCTATTTTATGAATATAATACACTGTGTGATTTTGGTTGTTCCCCTTAAGAGTCTGCATCCAAAATCCCAATCTGCCATTATTTCTTGAGCTTCCTGCCTGTATCAGCATCATTCCTTTCCACTTTGAATTATAGTTTTCTGCTTGTGCTATATATGAGCCTTAACTGTGTTGCTCTAAAATACCCCCTCAAATTAGGTAATCCTACTCCACCTAGTTCTATTTTTAGAATCAGCTTATCCCATTTGACCATTGCTGTCTTCCCTTCCCAGATAAAATCCTTCAACTCTTTTTTAATTCCTATCCACAACTTCTCCTCCTGTTGATAAAAGTATGCCTGACCTGTGTATAAGACTAAAGGAACTAAAAACATTTTGATGGCTTCTATGTTAGTATCCATATCCATATAACAAAGCTTCCAGTTTCTCAATTTTTGTATTATCTTCTATTTAGTCTCTTCCCACATATCCTTAGCTGCCAATGCAAAAAAAAATCGCTGTTCCGTGTATTCGGCATTTTGGTGTTTCAACATATTTGGGTCGATTATACAGCGTTCTCTAAATTAAGCGTTCTCTGATATAATATAGACCCATTATATTTTCCCTTCTAAGCCCCCCAGACACATCTTCACTGTTGCAAACCAAATTCCAGTCCCCACCCATAAGTAATATTCCTTACTGAAAGCTGATTATTTTTCCCAGAATTTTCTTAAGCGCCATTATAGCAGTTTTAGTGGGGATGTCAATGCTTGCCAGTGTAATCCTCCTCCCTAGCCAGTAGCCCCTTAGTTCTGCGTATCTTCCATTATTATCTTTTTTTCCCTCTTCTATCACTATTAGAGCTCTTCTTGCAATTAATATAAGTACTCCTCTTTTCTTTTGCCCCAAATATTCCACTGAGTAACCATCCTGAAAAACTTTCTTTATCAAATTCACATATTCATTTCTTTCCAGGTATGTCTGCTGTAGCATAGCTATTTGCAGTTTTAGATTGCAAGAGGTTACAGAAAGCAGCATTTTCTTATATAGTTATTATTCCCACGTTTTATATATAACTGCTCTTTTGCTAAATGTGTAGTTCCAACTTTTATATTACATCTATATATTGTTCAGCAAGTTGGTCTTTTATACAGTTGTTTCATGTCATATCCATTTGCGCCTATGTCACATCTTACATAACTTTTAGTTTTTTTGAAAGCCCTCAAACAGAACAAACAGCCCCCCCCCAAAAAAAAACCTCATAAAACCTATGAACTTTACAATAAAACACAAAACTATGTACATCTTCAAATATTGAAGTTTTTGCTTCCTAATAAGAACATAAGTTCTAAGTTGATAGCTACACAGACAGGCTAAAGTTAACCAAAAAGAAAGGTTAGTCATGCTAAGATGCATGATACAGCTTGTGCTATTAGTAAGTGCTATTTGATTGTTTTATATCTATATAACTCTCCTAGTTGAGAAAACAATTGAATGCTTTCAGTAAACACTTTCTACAAGCCATTTTTCTTTATCAAATTGTCTTCTAGTGACATGAAAACCAGACACAAAACTGCTGAGGGTACCTTGTTTATCAGAAAAAAAGCCTTACAATATTCAATATTCTTTTTCATTTACATGCTTTATAATAAACTTGTTACTGGATAAAGCGTAGGGTTTTTACCCAGTCATTTCCATATGCAAGCATGGGAAAAAGCGCACTGATTTTTCTTTTGTCATACTCTCTTAACCAAACCCTTCTGCTCTCACCCCATCTCCTCCCCTCTTCATTCTTTTTTTCATTGCAGCACCTACATTTCTCAAAACTGGACAAAGAAAAAGAAAGAAGAAAGGTGAACAAGAAAAAACAAAAGCACCTGTTTGTATTAGTATCCCCATTCCATTTAAAAAAACGAAGAGCACTTTACTTCATCTAACTGGTTTTGTATTATCTTTAAAGCTGTTACACCTGGGAAAACCCCTGATTGTTTTCAGGGAACATTATGTCCTAGTCGGTTTCTCTGTTCTTTTTCTTCTTTTCCCTCTTCCAGTCGCCTTCCACCAGACTGTCTCCAGTTTCTCTTTATCAGATTGTCTCCATGGAGGCATGAAGAGCAGCTGCAAAAATGTTGCTTAGTATACATATTTGCAGGTACTAGGAAAATAACCTTACAATATTCAATATTCTTTTTTCATTTACTTGCTCTCTGTTTTAAAACAAAGGTCCTTAATCAGTCATTTCCCCATGCAAGAATGAAAAAAACATATTAATTTGAACTCTGGCATGCCCCCTTAACCAGGCTCCCCTTTCCCTTTTATTTATTTATTTTTTGTTAATCATTACATTGGGAATGTTTCTCAAAACTGCACAAGAAGAAAAAAAAAGAAGAGGGGAGAACAGTAAAAACAACATCTGTTTACAATCCCCATTACACTCAAAAATAGCATGCAAAGAAAACCATGCAACACAGATACAGTGCTATTTAGAAAAGTAAGTGTTTTACTTACAGTTAGCGTTCTCCCCTCTCTTCCCCTTCCCACAGCATTTTTCTGAACATTAGTGATATGAAGTAGGGCATATACTTGAGTCTCCCACTCAGAAAACAAATTCTGAAGATGTGCAATGTTTGCAGATTTTTCTTGTGCTGTAATATTTCACAAATATAATTAATGCTTTGTAATTCCACATTGTTACTGATTATATTACTGTTTTCCATCACCCAAATCCTGTCTCTGCTTCATTTGCAACGTACTCTTGATTCTTCTGATCAACTCTCATGCTCCCTTCCTTCTCTCCAACATTTTCTACTGAAATACTGGAAAAGGTTTCACAGGTGCAGTCTCTCTGTGGTCTTTATTACCAGAGGAGCGAGAAGCCGAATCTCCTTCTGTTTTACAGCTCAGTTTTTGTTGGACAAACCTTTGTATTTCCTCCTTAGCATGCACTTCATCAAAAAGTGATTTTGTCTGTCCAGGGAAGAATAGCTTGAAGACAGCTGGGTACAGAAGTTTGAATCTCACACCTGCGTCTGGGCATTCTCAATAGAGAGATAAATGTACTTCTCTTTTGCCTAGAGTACGAGTAATCATTCTCCACAAACACTCCGCTCTCACCTACTTTTAGTATTGACAAAATCAATTCTTTCTGCTGGTAGGATTGCTTCCTTACTACTAAAGATCTAGGTTGCTTTCTTATAGCTAGATTTGGAGCATACACACGATGTGCCCGTTCAACTAATAAGTCCTGCTGTGGAGTACCAGTCCAGTTGCTTATTTGTGCTTTCATAAATTTAATGCAGTCTGTTCCTTCCAGCTTCTCTGGTATAGCTGAAAATCTCACGTTTTCCCTGTGTGCTCTGTCCTCTAATTCTATTATTTTTTTAAATATCTCTTCCTGAGCAGTCTCATATTCAGCCAGCCTTTTCTTCATTTCAGCCTCTGATTTTAGCAGATTTATCATCTCATCTGAATATCTAATGTTTAAAGCTTCTTCCATTTGTTTCCAGCCTTTTCTTGTTTGTGTTGATATACCCTAATCAGGTCTGTATACAGTTGTCTTATGTCTTCCTGTAGGTTATTGGAATTAATGTCTGAAGGTTGCATTACTTTTTGCTGAACAGCTGTAGAACTCTCCCAATTCAGTGTTTCTTCCTCACTTTTTGTAGCTGATTTTTTTCCAGGTCTTCTGTATTTCTTTATTCCTGGCATCTAGGCAGTGTACTACTAGGCAGTTACTGAAAATCATCCATAAACACAAGTCCACTGGTCTTCTCTGCTGAGTTTCTGTTTTCACACTGTGAGAGATAAAAACAAGCTGTTACTCAGTGTGCAGGCATCTTGAAACTCTTATATCAGTGTCATCTTGGTGAGATTTTGTGAAAACAGTGTCCACCGCATGAAAGTGCTCACCAAGACTTGAGGATGAATTCACTTCTAGCAATTCTACTGTCCTTTTCTTGACTATTTTATTATCTCTCCATTCAAACCCATGGCTCTGTAAAGCATCCCTAGTTTTTGGTGATTTTTTTATGCAATTTTGTATATGCAGACCAAAGTTAAGATTATCATCTGTAATAATTTGCTATGAGAAGTGACTTCAATTGTTGTATTATTAAGAGTGATGATTTTAAATTTTATTTTTCCGTGAGAAAGTATTTTGGGGAAAAGTAGTACTCTGTTTTTTTTTTTTTGGGGGGGGGGGGCATGAGTTCATTTACAAATCCATATTTCATTGGCTGTTAAAGCTTTGTGAGATTTTTTTTTTTTAATTTGCCAGGTTGTCAGATGTGCATATTAGAGTCATTGTATTAAGCTGGCCTGTTGTGTGGATGAGTGGAGGGTGTTAGTGAGAATGTTAAATAGAAGTAGCTTAAGACTAGAGCGTTTTGGTACACCAATGATAATTGGGGCATATGGAGAGAGGGTGGAGTGCCATTTTATTAACTTGATACATACTGGACAGGTAGCTTTTGAACCATAGAAGGTTGGGCTGAGACTGACCTAGTGAGGGCATTTGAAGTTGAAGTTTGCAGTAACAAAGTATGTCAAAGACTATATACAAATATCTGAAATTTATTCTTCATTTTCCTAATTTTAATGTTTTTAGTTGGTTTATTTGTATGTTCGTACTTTTGTAGTCTGCACACACAGTATGTATATATCACTTGTATGTTATTTTAACTCCATACTATATCTGTTTATTTAAATCTTTGTGTTTTATTGATGATGTACTATAGTAGGTATATTGAACAATGCATTATAGTAAAAGCAAACTTTTTTGTGCTTTCTCTTGATGTTTTACAGGGCGGTTATTCAGCGGGGAAGTATGGATGCCTTCTGTGCCACAAGCAGTTCAATTCAGAGAGCGGAGTCAAATACCACATACTTAGAAGCCATTCTGAGGTGAGAAGCAAAGGAAGGCCTGGACAGAGAGTGGGGATACTGTTGAGATGAGATAGAGGAAAACTGGAAGAAAATATTGTTCCTTTGTTACTTTCTATTTATTCAGACCCATCAGAATAGGGTTCCAGAATCTGAAATCATTGCAGGCTGCCCTTATATAATGTATCTAGTCAAGGAGACATCATCAGAGAAGCAGACATGGCCAGTGCTGTCCATGAGTTCAACTGAGCTGTAACCAAAGAGCGTCTGGTCATTGCCTGCACATCTGTCATACATACTGTATTTGAGGATGGATGTCAAGGTTACCATTCCAGCCTTTGGGATGCTGATTGTCAGGTGGATGCCACAGAGCATGGAGTCAGGACATGACTTTCTCTTTATTGCTTAGAGTTGGGGTTTATGGGAGGGGAATTTTGTTAACTTGATAGGCCTACCAAAGCCTGGGTTTCTTTTTTCCAAGGCCAACTTGTGATAGTATAAAAGTATGTCCTTAATGTTGGTAACTGTGCAAGTGAGAGCTGATGATATTCAGACTGAAATTTGCAGATTTACACCCGATTCCTTAAGTACAGTGCTGCATTTTTCTGGCAATCAATGCTATTTGTTGCTATGGAACACTAGCAGTCTAAGTTTGTCAGTTTGTGTAGTCTTTGTTAATCTTACCCTTTAGCACACTACCAGCCAGGGACAAACCATGCAGCATGCATACTTTATAGAGTGCAGTGTCTTTCTTCAGATGAAGAACAAATTAACAGATCAGCAGTTATTGCTGTAACAGTGCATCTCAACAGTTCCAGTCTGTCTTTGTTTTAGAGAGCTATCTTGGCACTGTTACAAATACCAGCAGTTTTGTGAGAGCATCAGGATGCAGCTGGTGCTCCCTTGAACATTGAAACTAAACATGCTTAGTTTTCTATACCATTGTAGTGCAATAGATATATACTTGACCTTTTTGAGCTCTAGTCTAAAATCAGCTAAGGCAGTAGCCCCCCACCTGAACAAAGAATAATGCATCTGTTTTTTATTAACATAATCATTTGCAGTATTTAAATGTTCTTATAGACTAAGACAAATTGGAAAATGAACTTCTTAATTTTAGGGCATTTTGTTATATGCTTTTTGTTCGATGTCAAATTCACACAATTAGACTTAATTAAATAAATTAAATGTAATTTAAAAATAGAACTTACAAACATGAAGCCTTCTTAAGCATATGAAATCTGTGTAGAAGAGATGTCATATGGAAACGTACAGCAAAAAGGCACAGGATTCACCAGAAAGTAAAAGTTAACCAAATACATTATAATGTCCAAGTTGTTAAGTTTCACTCCG
The DNA here is from genome assembly GCF_019279795.1 of Protopterus annectens. Lineage (NCBI taxonomy): Eukaryota > Metazoa > Chordata > Ceratodontiformes > Protopteridae > Protopterus > Protopterus annectens. The sequence continues at coordinate 836,929,034 of NC_056746.1, forward strand.
AGCCCAATTCTTCAGTGTTACTGTGGGTTGTAGTTCCAGGGAACAAGGTCCAAAAATGGAAAGCCAAAGTCTGGCACATGGACCACCAAAGTATCCTATTTATTCAAGGCAGCAGCAGGTTATAAAAAGCCAGAAGAGTTTGACGCAGAGTAGAAAATAGAAACAAAGGCCCTTGAAAAGTAGGAACGTCCTGCTAAAAATCGTGGCATCTAATTAGCATCAAATTTGAATTTGAAGTAGCACATAGCTATTACACTTCATGCTACTCATAAACACATTTAAAAACAGAGTAACAAAATGATGGAAAAATGTAAGCACATTATCAAATAGACAGTAAATCTGTAGACTTTATTGAACTGTATTACAAAATACTGCCACCCAAGATCATTTATTTTTGCTTAAGGAAAAAGGCAGATGTAAGACGCGTGTTATCACTAATATATGTTGGCCATATAGTGTGGTTTTCTGTGAACTGGTCAGCTTCAAACATCACATGTGATGAGGGAAATTCTTAAAATTGTATGAAGGGGTAAATCAAACTTGAAAATAGGGATATACTTCCAAAAATAGGGGTATCTTGTGTAGTGGTAAATCAGTCCTGAAAGTAGGAATGTTCATCCAAAATAGTGACATTGGAGACGTCTGGCCAGGAGGATAGCAGTATATGAAAGTTTCTCACTCATTGTTTGCCAGGAGAGCCTCTTCTGTTTTTGTCAAGTTTCAAATAATTGTCCGCAGAAGGACAGAAACTTGGGCGGTAGGCTAAAGCTGTAGACTAGTCCTCCTTGGTGGTAAGTCTGCTAGTAAATGGCCCTCATTCTAGGATCTAGATGCCACTCATTTCCAAGTTGACCATCCAGAGTTTACTGCTGTGTGGCCAGCTCTAGACATGTGTAGATTCTCCCAGCCTTCAGTTGTAAGTACTCAAGCCGAGGTCTCCAGTTTGAGCTTCTTTACCTGAGCCCAGCAGTTTCTGATGGCCCAAGCTGAGGCTGTCTACCAGGTGTTACCTTACTAGGGTTCACATCATGGCTGAGGGAGTGCACCCTTTGATAAAACTGCCTTGTGCCATCACCTGATGGTTGTGCTGTCACATGCTGATCTCTGTAGCCTAATCATCCAGTGTGCTGCCATCGTATGCTCTCTGCTGTTTGACTTACTTCTGGAGTTGGTGGTAGCGTGTGAAATTTTCCTTCATGTCAGTCTTCTTTAAGGTGTAGAAAGTCATTATCTATGAAATAAGAACAAGAAGTGCTTCTGTATTGTACAGCTCCCTCCTCAGCTGAGCCCTCCTTTGAAGAAACCCTTATCCTCATGAAGCCCACTCTGGACTGGCCTATGTCAATATTTTTCTCGTAAAATTGCCTAAAAGTATGTTTGGGGAAGGAGGAAGAACCCTTGATCATTCCCTTTGTAGCTGGTTATTAGTGATGATGTAATAGCACCCCCAAAACATCCAGACTCTGCTGCTATGGCACCCAAGATGGTGGTTGATTTTTTGGAAGTCCCATCTTGAGTGTAGTGAGTCCCTAGCCAGACATCCCATGGCCAATTCATATGTGATGTCTCCAGTCCTACATAGAACCTGGAGGCCACAGAAATTGGCATCAGACAAGGACTCTAAAAGGTACAAAACAGCTGTGGCAAATAAGACTACACTTTTGTCACATTTGAACTTGGGGCCATTAACCATATGTTTCAGTTGTCTAAATTTTGGTCATCTATAATGCAGTAGGCATCCTTTCTCCCTCCTTGAGCCCCAAACTGTACTGCTGAAGCTCTTCATAGACACTACCCTCATTTGGAGCACTGATTTGTGTTTTTTGCTTTACTTTTCCTGGTTTAAAAGGGAGCAAATAGCTTTGATATCCCTTCCTGGACAGCTGGGCTTCTGCATTTTCAACTAACACATTCGGTACTTTCTATTCCTAATACTGAGTCTGCTAGGAGGAGTGTTGTCTGCTACCACAGACTGTGTGTGTGTGTGTGTGTGTGTGTGTGTGTGTGTGTGTGTGTGTGTGTGTGTGTGTGTGTGTGTGTGTGTGTGTGTGTGTGTGTGTGTGTGTGTGTGTAGTGTTACTGAACATGATGGGTGTCTTTAAACACATTTCTGACTGAGATCCTCAGAAGATACTCCTGTGGTTTACTCTCAGTGGGCATCACTGCTATTACTAGGTGCATTCTACTTGATTTTTAATTCATCACCTAGCATATTTGTCAATATGTTGGCAGAAGTGGCCAGAGCCTTCAAGTAGAAAGCTCTCCATGCTTTTTGTACCTGGATGACTGGTTTCAAGTGATCCTGTTGAGGTGACTCTATGGTAATATGCTCAATGGGGTGGCTGCAGCCCTACATGTGCCCATAAAGTAAGAGAAAACCTCTTTGAAAATCACAGGAAGTCTTTGCTTCTACAGCCTTAAGGACGTAGTGTAAGGTAGAAATTAAACCCTGTTGTAACTTTTGGTTTTGCGTGATAAAAAATTTCTCCAAAGCCAACTTCATGCTTCTTAAATCAGAAGTGGTGAACTTCATGACACCCAAGCAGATGGACAATACAGTTACGACTGCTGAATCCTACACAAATGCACTCTAAGCACTTACACAAGTGCATGGATCATGCTATCCCAAATAGAACCAAGACGCTGTCCTCCAAAAAAAGGAAGCCAGTCTGGTGGTCCCCTGCCATAAACAAACTGTACAACAGAAGGAAGAAATTGTTGTAAAAGAGAGTAAAATCCCATGAGTGGAGGAGTTCCCTGGTCAGCCTCAGTAAGAAGCTGAGATCCCTTATAAGATCCTCCAAAGCTAGCTACAGAAATAAAATTGCCACTGATTCTAAGGATAACCACAAAGCATTCTATAACTATGTCAAAAATCTCAATGGCAACATCCAGATCTGCTCTGAGTTACAGCACAATGGCATGAAAATTACAGAACCAACTGATATTGCCAACATCCTGGCAGATAGGTTCACTGCCAACTTTACCCCCCCCAAAGGACCCATATCTGTACAAGAAGAATGCAGAATCCCTGTAATCACAACTACGCAGGTAAAAGCTGCACTCTCTAAAGCCAAAAACACAGCATCCATGGGACCGGACAACATCCCAGGCTGCATTTTACACACACTTCCGAACGAACTGTCTCCCCTCCTAAGCACCATGTTCAATCATAGCCTCACAACAAGTTTTGTGCCCACTGAATGGTGTACAGCAACAGTTATCCCACTCCACAAAGGGGGAGCCACCACTGATCCCGGGAACTATCGCCCCATTAGCCTGACGAGCCTGGTCTGCAAGGCCATGGAACGTATCATCATGGAACTCATAAACAAAGACATTGGTAGACTCCAAACTCTGGATCCCACCCAGTTCGGGTTTGTGAAAGGCAGATCATGCCTCCTGATCGACTTCTTTGAGGCAGTCGCCAAAGCCGTAGATAAGGGTAAGGTGGTTCACACAGCCTATCTTGACCTCACCAAGGCTTTCGACACCATCCCTCATTCTGGAATTATAGTTAAAATCACTAAACTAGGTATAAATCCCTACGTCACAAAATGGGTTGCCAACTGGCTCACTGACAGAACCCACACTGTAAAAGTTGCAGACTCCAAATCTGACCTCAAACCAATGACAAGTGGAGTACCACAGGGTTCAGTCCTGGGTCCTCTCCTGTTTGGTATCTACTTCTCTGAAGTACAGGCTAACACAGAAGACCTCTGGCTAATAAAGTATGCAGATGACTGCAAACTAGGAACCATAGTCGAGTCCCCAAATGATGTGGAAATCCCTATAGAAGGGCCTCGCTGAGACAGATGACTGGTGTCAGAGCCATGGCCTCAAGCTCAATGCCAAAAAGTGCATTGTCATCCCCTTTGGTAAAAACTCTACCCATGAACTACTACATAGACAGCAGTCTACTTAACACCGAATGTGTGATAAGAGACCTTGGGACCCATGTGGACAGTAGGCTGTCCTTTGATAGTCACATCGCCACAGTAGTCAGGAAGTCCTTCTATGTGGCACACCTCATCATAAAAGGGTTCTCATCCAGGAAAAAAGAGGTCATTGTTCCCCTGTACGCGACACTCATTAGACCCATTATAGAGTACAGTGCCCCTTTTGGAATGTTCCTCACAAGACATCTGCAGCAGTTGGAAAGGCCACAGAAGTACCTCACAAAGAGAATTAGTGGCCTCAAACAGATGCCCTACACTGACTGTCTCAAAAAACTCCAGCTTTACTCTGTAGCATATCGCCTACTCTGAGGTGATCTCTGCCTAACATATAAAGCTATGTCAAACCCAGAGCTGTTGGACATGCTACACCTAAAGAAATCCCAATCCCTCCGAGCTACATGGTCTAGGGACCTAAACCTTGTCACCACAATAAACAGGACATGCTGTAGGGATAGATTCCTTTTCCAGAGACTTCCCATACTCTGGAGCAGGCTACCCATCTATGTCAAGCAAAGTTCTTCATTAGCACTCTTCAGGAAAAATCTTGAGTGGATGGGAAATAGGAAATACACCCTGGGGATCATGTCTGTGTGTCTGCTCGACAGTGGCACAGGAAAATAACTTTCTTGGGTGGCGTAAGCCAGGGAACCTTGTTGGCTAGGCTTACGTAGGCCCTCGGGCTGATAGCCTAATGCCTACCTATGAACCTATGGCACCACAGTCCTCCCTATCCTTTTCACACACCTGATAGTACAACAGTTATGGTGGACTTGGTGATGTTACTGGTTGCACAACCAGCACCACTCACTCACTCGCATATCTTTTCCTAGGCTCTGGAATGGTGGACATTACACAACATCCTTCAGGTGGATCTTCCATTCTTGCAGCTGAGCCTATTGTAGATCTTAACAGATACTTCACTGGCGAGGTGAGCTCACCTCCAATATTCTGCAGTTCAAAGGATGTGGTTTCCCTCTCATGGTGGGACTCCCACATCATCCATCTGTAGCTTTGGCCAGTTGTCTTACCTTCTTCAAGGAGAACTGCATCTATTCTGTTCTAATCCAGTTTGGCAACTGATCATATGTCAGCTAAAGAAGCAGGAATATCCACTCAGTTGTACTCTCTGGACCACTCCTCAGTTCTCCTCCTGGAGCTACAGGATCACAGACCATTTCTAGACTGGGACAGCGAGTTTTATATCACAGCCCAGCTTTTTTGTAGGTGCACTTAACCGTATGCATCTTCTAGCTGGAGTGTTAGAATTGTTTATTCAGGCAAGTGGAAAAGATTGTTTTGCATTTGGATAGAATAGTACACTATACTGCCTCAGGTGGTTAACCTGCTGACAATCCTGACATACCTCGGGTATGACCATAGCTAAGAAGTGTTTGGGTAATAGCTGATGAAAGCAGTATTCTAAGGATGAATCAAAGGAGCTTCCCCAGTTTATGGTAATCCTCAGACTGCAGTTAAGGGAGAAGCCAATATAAGATTGAAACTGGAGAGTCTTTCACCAAGGCCACTAAGAACCACTTATCCAGTTAGGGGTACTTTTAATGTTTCTTATCCTATAATAAGTTAATTCCTGTGATAAGCAGTCTGGGAGTGGAGGTTAGACCACAACAGTACTTTGGACTGAAGGTGGTGCCAACCCAGGGCCAGTCAAAGGAACTTGTTATACAGACGTCAGACATTGCCATTCCATAAGGTGTCCATCATGTCCAGCAACACCATCCAGCTACCTTTTAACAGAATGACTGCAATCAAATGAAAAATCATCATCTGGAACGTTACCTGCCACATATGGTTATTGAAGTTGATGAGATCTAGATGGGATGTAAATGTCAGGTGATTAGTTTATTGCATTATTTAAAACCATGCAGTGCTATAAGTAAAAGTGAAGCCTAACAGGGATCTGCATTAAAACATACATATGCTTATGAAGCAAAGGAATACGATTAAACTGCCACGTGAAATTTACCCTTCCTGGTAGCTGCTAACATCAGAAGAACTTATGACAGCAATGGATACAACTAGTAGCGTGGATATTTCAGAAGAATCATGATGATGTTACAGTAATGAAGTTGGTGATTAAGAATAGCATATACAACTCATAATGAATCAGTCTAAACTACCATCTGTTGATCAGTAATACAGTGGGCCCCAGAGAATGAGTAGGAGGTTGCTTAAAAGGTAATCGTGTTAAGAAGAATGGTACATTGAATGGTGATGCTCAGATCTGGTTGCTTATTCAGCTCATTTCAGGTAAACATATGAAAATGTTTGTCTATGTGTCTTATTTCTGTCCACTTGTTGTAAAGCTATTTGTTTAAAGGAGTGCTACAGGATGTTGTACAGGGCCATTCTTTATACAGCTTCCTTCTTCATGGAAAGTGTAATCTCTATTAGCTTGACCCAAGTAAATTGCGAGTCAACACAATTCCGACTTTCCATTATTTATATTAAATAATCTGCATTTCTACCAGACCTAATCCTTCAGTGTGTGAGCACTTGTTACTTGTAGTAATTACCAGTACCCAGTCTGTACCAGTAAGGGTCAAATATTCAGTTCTGATTCAGTTTAATCAGATGAACTGGGGTCCTCCCTTCAGAGACTCATGTTTATTTGTATCATTTGAATTATTTCTGAATCATCTCACTAAAAAGGTTGAACAAACTAGTTCAGTTTCAAGACATGGAGATATTCATCCAGGCTGCACAGACACCACTGAGATGCATACCCAGTGGTCAGAATCTAAACTTTGTAAGCGAATCTATAGTCATTGCCAGAAGCCAACATATTGCCAGAAAAATGACAAAAAGCAAATGTGCTTAAGAAAAATTCTCCCAAAAAAAGACAATGCAGTTACAATCCCTAAAAAAGGGAGTAACTGCAGACATAACACGTACTAGGGTTTTAAGATAAGCTGTCTGTATCTTTTCAGCAGGTTCAAAGTGCACTCACCTCTCCTTGGCATAGAGTTCTCCCCCAGCAGAGGTAGAAGACAAATCCATTGATACTGCAGCTGTAAGCACTACCTTGAATTTACAAGCAGGCTGAAACTGAGACAAACTCAGTTGAGGTTTAGTTAGGAACAAACAGATCTCAAGTAATCACCAATGGTTGTCTTCAAAAACTGTGTCTGATTCTGACACCTCTTATCACCTCTGAGGTGTCAGTAGTCTGTCCAGTGTAGGCCATGATGCTTCCCTGACAGTATTAAAGAGCAAATATTAGCTATTTAGAATGATTTAAGATTCCTGGACCAGCTGTACCATTTTGAGTCTACCTCTGTGAAATCCTTTTGCATCTTCCCTCCCACTCTTCTTCTTCCTGTAAATATCCCATAAAAGTTTAAAAATTCCTTAGTGAGTTGCATACCTCTGACATCTTCCATTTTCATATTCTCAGCTTTTCAGCCTCTTTTTCTTAAGATGGCAGCCTCTGTAGTAACCCAGCCTGTAACTTGCATATTCAGCCTTTCACTCACCTGCAGTATTCTCCCACTTTAATTTAAATCTGGAGCTATCTACCATGTCCCTATAAATGCTTCTTCATTTGTTCCCCAAGATTGTAGAGGGTCCTGATGTAAAGTCACTTAAGGGGATTGTGTACAAAAAAAAAATCTAGCATATGTGAACACATACAATGAGCTGTCCCTTGCATTGGAATTTTCATAAATGATATGCTAACAACAGTTTGTAGTGGAAAATATTTTCACTGGGGCCATGCTTATAGATGTGAAAAAGTTTTGTAGTTTGTAAATTAACTAATAACCCCTTCACCTGACTTCACCTGATGTGGGTTGTATTAACATTAAGGTATCACAAGGGAAAATATTTACTCCTTAATAAAGAACGTTTTTCATTTTAATTATGTGATGAGGCTTGTTTTTTTATGTATTTGTATTATTTTTTTGAGTCATACAAGAGACACAGCATGTCCTTGTTGAATTTAAAGTTTTCTTTCCTTCCAATACTTTAACTATATCCCTGAGCTGTAGAGGTGTTGTCCTACATTCAAAAGGAATTTTGGGCCAGTCTTAGTATATTTTGTGAAAATATTGAAAAAAGACGTGGTGACCAGGATTTAAAAAAAATAAGTTATGTTCTTACCATAACTTTCCATGTTAGTTGTCCATCTTGCCATTCATTCTTATTCATGGATTCGGAGCCGATCCTCGGCTCCAACTCGGAGGTTTTTACAAGCTCGTGGTCTTCAGCTAGCTAGAGGCTAATCCCATAACCCATGATGCACTAGTCCCCAACTCAGATCTTGTTTGCCTCTATAACTATATATATATATATATATATATATATATATATATATATATATATATATATATATATATATATATATATATATATATATATATATATATATATATATATATTTGTACACATACACACATACACACACATAAATCTTTGTCTAATAGAGCAGTTGAACAGGGTCAATGTCAAAGATTTGTCCAAATTGAATAAAAGATACAGATCCGCCAGAATCTACAGGCTGGAGGTTGGAGGGAGGGACGTACAAATGAATGGCGAGATGGACAACTCACATGGAACGTTATGGGAAGAACATAACTTCTTTAGCTGAAGTTGTCGTGTCTCGCATTCATTGTTACTGATGGGACACCGTCCCTAGCACAATTAGTCTTGGGTGGCTCACGGGAGTATATTCTTCAGCACAGTGGTCCCAAAGGAGGCCCTTTCCCTGGAGTCCATGTCTACTTTGTAATGAGTAATAAAGGTATGTGTTCTTGCCCAAGTTACTGCTGCACAAATGGTATCTATAGGCACTCTGGCACGAAAAGCTGAAGTGGCAATTGCTCTAGTTGAATGAGCCTTTATTTTGCATGGTAGTTTTTTATTTACTGAATCATAAGTAAAGGAAATGCAGTCTATTAGCCATCTGGAGAGCGTGATTTTGGCTATCGCTGTACCCTTTTTATCATCTGAATAAGAGACAAAAAGTTGGTCAGATTTTCTGAAATCCTTTGTTCTATGTAAATAGAAACGTAACTGTCTGTGGACATAAAGTTGGTGTAACATGTATTCTGCCCTATTGCCATAGTTAGGAAAAAAGACTGGCAACTCTATGGTCTGGTTTAAGTTGGATTCTGAACACACTTTAGGTAACAAAGATGGATTTGTACGCAGTGAAACTCTGTCATTATGAAACAATAGATGTGGGGGGTTGATTGATAATGCGCCAAAACCACCTCTCTCTCAATGCAAATAAATCAAAAATTCTACTATTCCCTCCCACAAAGACCCACTCCTACGATAAAAACTATTTCAAAGTTCTTAGTCAAACCAATTCACCTATAGAAGTGGTTCCTTCCGCTAAACTACTTGGCATTACTGTTGATGAACACTTCAAGTTTGATATCCATATTCAACAAAATAGTAAGAAAACCCACCAAAAGCTAGGTATGCTGTACAGGAACAATCGCTTTCTCTCCATCTCTGCTAGGCATACTCTGGCCACAACTTAGCTTCTTCCTTCCTTGCTATATGGAGCCGCTCTCCTAACCAACCTGTCCTCCACTATCACCTCCAAACTAGAAAACTGCTATAACAAAATCTCTAAATTTGCCACTAAATCCAAAAATTCCACCCATCATTGCCTTACCCTACAATCCCTGAATTTGCTTGAACTCTCAAACTACCTAGACTACCTCCAACTCACCACTGCACACAGACTTGTATTTCACCCAACAAAATGTCCTGCTGTAACTAATATCCTTCCCCCTTACACATCCAACACAAGTCTCAGATATGAACATCAGAATTTAATTGTTATCTACAAACCTAAGCATCCTGCTGGCCATCATTTCCTCTCTTATTCACTAGGCAAAAAACAGAATTTTCTTCCTTCTACTCTAAGAACCATACCAAACTCGGAAAATGTCAAAACCCAGCTTTTCAAACACCTGTCCACTAAATGGAAATGTACCTGCCTTCACCATACCTAATCCTTGCTAAGTATATGGGTCATCTCTCTGGTTCCTAAGCTCTCTATAACTCTCAGTTATTTTCTTATGAGTCTATCTAAGCTCTCTACAACTCCTTTAGATTCAAAGGTTCATAGGTTGGTACTAGGCTATTGGCCCTAGGGCCTATACAAGCCTAGCCATAACAATTCCCTGGCTATTTCTTCCCACACTGTTTACTTCCCTGGACCCCTGACTAGCAGGGCGACTGACGTGATCCCCAGGGTGAATTTCCTTTCTCCCATCCAATCATCAAGGTTCCTTTTGAAGAGGGCCAAAGAGGCACTCTGCTTGACATGCATGGGTAGTCTATTACAAAGTCTGGGGAGTCTCTGGGTCAGCCTATCCCTCCAGCATGTTTTGTTTATTGTGATGACAAGGTATAGCTACTTTCTCTCTAAGCTCTCTACAACTCCTATAGCTACTCTCACACGACTTAACTTTGTAAAAATTGTAAATAGCATCCTGCTTTAAATGTATGCATGAAAAGTGTATCCACATTTACTTAAATGTTTGTATGTAAACTGTTTCCACATCTAATACATGAGTGTTTGCTCAAATGAAACTGTATAACCCTTAACGTCACTCACAATTAATTTGGTTAACTATGTGTGATACTGAATGTGCTTATTTGTAACTGTTTTATACAGTGTATCTTTTATACTTTAGTATCATTTGTATCTGAACTGTATAATGCATCTTGGAGCTTTTCTCCCCGGGCCTCCACTGAAAATGGGTCACTTCGGCCCAGTTGACTTCCCCAGTAATCAAACTGGAAATAAATAAATTGTAGTTCTGATATTCTTCTGGCTGAAGTGATGGCCACCAAGAAGATAGTTTTCCAAGTTAAAAATTTTAGATCACGTGATGACTCGGGTTCAAAAGGTGGTAAGATCCTGGATATGTATCCTGGATATTACAAAAATTAGGTTCCATGGTGGTAGTGGAGATTTTATTGGTTGTCTTAAAAGACAAGTGCCCTTAAGAAAAACTTTATACAATCTATGTGACATATGTGGTCCATTTTCACCTAGATGAAAATTTGAGATTGCTGCTAATTGCACCCTAATAGTAGCAGCTGCTGCACCTTCTTTGAAAAGACGTGTTAGGAATTCTAAGATGGAAGAGAGGAGTGCGAGGTAGAGATCAATTTTATTCTGCAGACCCCAAACTGTGAATCTTTTCCACTTGCAAAGGTATAATCTTCTTGTTGAAGACTTATGAGAAGATATTAAAATGTGTCTTGTGGGTGATGAAAGATTTCATAACCTGGCTATGTTGGGAACTGGAGCAGTCAAGCTATCAATTTTTAGGGATTTGAGAGATGGATGGAGAACTCCTGATGAATGTATCAGAACATCCGGCACTGGGTCCAGGATCCAAGGTTCCTTCTGAAGATGAGGTTGTAGGAAGGGGATCCAAATTTGACAAGGCCAGTAAGGGGCTATTAGAATTAAGGTCCTATCCAATAATAAGGCTTTCTGAATGACTTTGGGTATTAATGGGAAGGGAGAAAATGCATATAGGAGACCCGGGGGCCAATCATGTGTCAGTGCATCCCTTGGGGACTTCCCCTGAGGGGGAATCAGTGCAAAGTAGTCACTGCATTTTATGTTTGTGGAAGTGGGGAACAGGTCGCACCAAGGCTGGCCCCATTTGCAGAAAATGCTCTCCGCTACTTCTTCTTTGAGGGACCACCACTTGTGTGGCATCAGTATTTGTCTGCTAAGTTTGTCCGTGATCACGATGGATTTTCCTGGGATGCGCATTGCTACTAGAAAGCATTGGGAGGATGTCGCCTATTGCCGTACTCTCAGGGCCTCTTGACATACGGGGTAAGATTTGATCTGATGTTTTTAATCTTTGTTCATTCTTTACTGATGGGTTGTCGGCTCTGTCCTCAGAACTGAGATGGCCATATATCAAGCTCGTGTCAACCAAAAACTCTCGAGCCAAGGTCCTACCCAGAATGCTCTGCTCCCTGTTACCTCAGATCTCGTTTGCCGCATTGCTATACAGCCATGTCAGGCCACTCTCTCAGCTAAGTGACTAATTTTTGAAAGTTTATATATCGTTTCTAAGTTTTTCAATCAGTTACTTGTATTATTCTCCTACCTTATCGTATCCTTAAGACTCTCTTCCTTTAGTCTATTTCCCTTTATTAACTTTTTCTTACCTTTGAGGTAATTCTTCATTACCTTCATTGTTAATCCTTCTTTCTTTTTCTCTCTTCTTACCCTTCTGGGTAGCCTTTCTTCTTCTTCTTGATACTGTCGCTCTTCTCCACATCATTATGTCAAATAAGAAAAGTAGTGTTGGTTTTAAACAGTGTAAGTATTGCGGCCGTAAGTTACCACTTTCCCATGGCCATTACTTGTGTCTAGTGTTTGAATGTCTCCCACCTTACTGTGGATTCCCCTTGTGGGATTTGCAGAAATTTTTTCACCAGGGCTATTAATGAGAGAAAGAACAAGTTAATCCTGAAAGGTCTCCTCAAATCTCTTTTCTTTGAGGCTATGTCTGGGTCAAAGGGCTCACCCCCTGCTGCTAAACCCTGTAAGAGGCGTTCTTCCTCTTCCTCATCGAGGTCGCTAACTTCATCTCCCTCTGGATATCGCAGGGAGTTGACTCATAAGAAAGTGAAAATTACTACTTCGTCGCTGCCACCTGTGAACCTTTCGGCTCCAGGCACAGCACCACCCCAGTTGATTCTTGCTCCAGCCATGTCCTCCTTATCAGCACCGGCACCAGAGTTCCCGGTGCAGACACGGCTCCGGTTCCGTCGCAGCTCTTACCGGCACCCTCCCTGCAGGTACAGTCTCCTTCGGAACCGTTGGGTGCAATCCCCTTTGGCCCCAAGTATGATACTGTCCTCCACGGTGCAGACACTTTTGGCACCGACATGCTGTTCGTTGCAGTCCTTTTCAGCACCGTCATTGTTACCAGTGCAGACACCTTCCTGGATGGCACCGTACCCATCGGTGCAGACACCTTCGACTTCTATGGCACTGACTTCGTCAGCGTAGACTACTTCGACACCATTCTCCTCGGTGCAGACGTCCGCGGTTCCAGGTACTGCACCACTCGAATTAGCAAGGACCAAGTACTCTCCTTCAGCCAATATAGTCCTTTTCTAGAAAGGCCAGAATCGCCTTCAGGTTTCTCTATGAGGTCGACCAGGACCCTCTCTAAACAAGATATGTTGCAGCTTGTTGACCAGTTGCTTGTGGCCAGAGGTTTCTCTCAACCGTTGACACCTATGTTCCCTCCTTCAGGTGAACATATTTCTCCTCAAACTCCAACGTACACTCCTCCTTCGACTTCCACCCAAGTATCGAAGCCCATTACTCCGACAGCAGCTTCCCTCCCTCTGACCCCAATAGTGGATCTCACTTTGGAGCCGGAGTCATCCTTATGGCCCTCGGTGCACTGGGCATCGGGCTGTTCTCAGCCCAGTGGCTGTGTCTTGGGGGAGGGCATTCCTGGTTCCATGCCGATATTTTCTATGGCACCCTCCAGGAATCCTCCCTCTCTCATGCTTCACAGTCCTCTTGAGACTCCTGGTCTGGGGGTCAGCTCGTCGGGGCGGGTGTGACCCCGGTTCCAAGGTTGTTGTGCCCAGTTCCGGGCTCCCATCCCTCTTTGGGTGGGCCGGCCTTCCAGGCCATGGAGAGGGCGCTTGCCTCCGCTGGCAAACCCCACATGTCGGAGTCCTTTCCCCGCTCTGTGCCACAACTCTCACAAGCCACAACCGACGGACACCGGGCAAAAGGGCCTCAGGTTTCTCCTCCTCAGGAGACCCCCTCTTTGCAGTCTTCCCCAGAACTTCTCACTGAGGAAGTACCTTGCAAGGCTTCGTGCAAGAGAAGGCACATGGACTCCACTGAGGAGTCTTTGACCGAAGATACGGACTTTGATGACGGGGAAGGGTCCCCACGGTCACCCTCTGATGAGGTGTCCTTTGGTGACATCCTCGAGATCCTTAGACAGAGGGGTGACTGGAAGTCCTCTAATCCTTCCTCAGAGGAATCTGCATTCCTGCAGGCCTTTCGTGCCTAGCTCCCTACCTCCTGGTTTACCCCGCCGGCCGATGAGCTGGTCCAGTTCATCGTCCAGCGCGTACGGAAGGCGCCTGACACCCTGGAAGCTGTACTGCAGAGGCCTGATAAGATCTTATCTCCCCCAGCTGAGCATTCCCATTGGTCAAGAGGTCTTCCAGTAGATGCCCTGGTGGTGGCGACCGCAATTAAGAAAGACTTGACAGAAGAGAGTCAAACTGTCCATCCTCCCAACAAGGAGTCCTGGGCGATAGACAGACTAGGGAAGTGTGTGTTTGCTTCATCGACCTTTGCCGTAAGGTCTTTGAACTATGTGGCACACTTTACGAGGCTCCAGAGGGATCTTATCAACCAACTCTGAAACCTTGGCAGGAGCTGTTTCTGATGAGGTCCGTGACAACGTAGCTTCTCAGATAGCCACCCTAGAGTCCATTTCCAATTCTTCCATGCATCTTATTTCTCACACAACAGAAGGAGTGGCTAGAGCTGCAGGCGCAAGGTATAGTTACCAAACGACATGCCTAGATGTGCCTTTGTGACGTTGCGGACTCCTTTAAGGCTTCCTTCATGAATGCCCCCATCGAGGCTGTTTCTTTGTTTGGCCCTAAAGTTAAAGATATGCTGGCAAGGTGCGAACAAGACAGCAAGACCCTTTCTGCCATTGGTGTCAGACACTCCACTCCTCAATGATTCTACTCCAGAAATCAGAGGAGCGGGAAGATGTGGCACAGGAATTCACATAGGTTCATAGGTTTATACTAGGTTATCTGCCCTAAGGCATTTATAAGCCTAGCCCAGAGTTTTTGTGGCTTACGCCACCCCTTATGTTAAAAAATACTGTGCCCATTAGTTTGTTGTGCCTCTGTCCAGCAGTGACACAGAGATGATTCCTGGGGTAAACCTACAATCTCCCATCCACCGGTCAAGATTTCTCTTGAACAGAGCCAGCGAGGTGCTGTGCCTCACATGGACCGGGATTTTATTCCACAACATAGGGAGTCTCTGGGTGACAAATCTATCCCTCCAGCATGTCCTATTTATATCCGTGCTAAGGTTTAAGTCGCTTGCTCTAGTGGATCTGGTAGATTTGGATTTTTTGAGGTGGAGCATGTCCATTAATTCCGGGTTGGACATGGCCTTGTATGTCAGGCACAGGTCACCTCTGAGCAGACGGTATGTGACTGAATAGAGCTGGAGTTTCTTCAGTCTGGCAGCATATGACAGATTTTGGAGTCCCTTTATCCTTTTGGTGAGGAACTTTTGGGGTCTCTCCAATTGCTGCAGGTGTCGGGTGAGATACATCCCGAATGGGGCATTGTACTCGATCATTGGTCTGATAAGTGAAGAGTACAGGGAACAATGACCTCACTTGATCTGGATGTGAATCCCTTCATGATCAGGTGGGCAATGTAGAAGGTTTTTCTAACCACTTTAGCAATGTGAGTGTCAAAAGAAAGGCCACTGTCAACCTGGGTCCCCAGGTCCCTGATAACCTCTTCTGTGCTTAGTGGATTGCCACCTATATGGTAGCTTGGGGTTACCTTGTTTTTCCCGAAGGGTATGACTATACATTTTTTGGCATTTAACTTCAGGCCATGGCTCTGGCACCAGCTATCAGTTTCCGTGAGACCCCTCTGAAGGATGTCTGTGTCCGATGTACTTTCCACTATGGCTCCCAGTTTGCAGTCATCTGCAAACTTTGTCAGCCATAGTCCTCCTATGTTAGCCTGTACTTCTGAGAAGTAGATGCCGAACAACAGGGGGCCAAGGACTGAGCCCTGTGGGACACCACTTGTGACCGGTTTGGAGTCTGACATGGCGCCAGCTACTCTAACCCTGTAGGTTCTGTCCTTTAGCCAGTTTGCAACCCATCTTGTGACATATGGATTTACATTTAAGCTGGTAAGTTTCTCTATAATACCCGAGTGGGGTATTGTGTCGAAAGCTTTTGCAAGGTCAAGGTAGGCTGTATGGACTGCCTTTCCCTCATCAATGGCCTTGGTGACTGTTTCGAAGAAGTCGACCAAGTTCAAAAGGCATGATCTGCCCTTGACAAAGCCAAACTGGGTCAGGTCCAATGTCTGCAAGTCCCCTATGTCTTTGTTTATGAGTTCCATTATGATCCTCTCCATAGCTTTGCAGACCAGGCTTGTTAAGCTTATGGGGCGGTAATTACCAGGGTCCGTAGAGGCACCGCCTTTGTGGAGTGGGACCACAGTTGCCGTACGCCACTCCTTGGGCACGTATCCTGTGGTAAGGCTAAGATTAAACAGCTGCCTTATGTGCGGGTTTAGTTCCTCATTGAGTTTGTGTAGCACACAGCCGGGGACACCATCCGGTCCCATTGATGCTGTGTTTTTAGCTTTAGAGAGAGCAGCTCTCACCTGCGCATTGGAGATGTCTGGGAGGCTGCACTCCGCTGAGATAGTTATCTCTCCTTTTGGGGGGGAGAGGGGGGTGAAGTTTGCACTGAACCTGTCTGCCAGTATGTTGGCAATGTCTGTGGGTTCAGTGATTTTTGTATCATTTTGGATTAATTCTGAGCATATCTGGGAGTTTCCACCCAGGTTTCTAACATAGCTGAAGAAGGCCTTATGATTGTCTTTTGAATCTATCACAATTTTTCTCTCAAAGTTGGCCTTGGATGATTTTATGAGAGCTCGTATTTTTTTACTAATAATGATCAAAGGTGTCTTCTCTTTTATGGATTTTGCTCTATCATGTAACAGCTTTCTCCTCTTATTGTAAAGTTTGTTTTTGGCTGGGGTCCACCAGACTGGACGTTTGCCCTTGGTGGAAAGAGTCTTGGTTTTATTAGGGATTGCCTGATCCATGCAGTCCTGGAGGTGTTCGTAGAAGGCATTTGTAAGGGTTTCCGCAGCTTGGGTTGTGGTTTCCACTGGCTCGGGGGCCTTGAAGGATACCACACCAGTCTTGAGTAGTGTGAAGTTTGCTTTAGAGAAGTTCTTCACTGTGGTCTTTTTTGTTTGGGGTGGGGCGGGATGTGGATATCCAGTGAGATTAGTTTATGATCTGATCTCACCAATGAGGGATATACTTCCGGTGTGGAGCATTTTGTCCCTATGTTTGTGATGATGAGATCTAGTATATTTTCTCCTCTTGTGGGAACGGTGACTAGTTGTTCCATGGCATTTGAATTTATGAACTCCAGGAACGTTTGGGCTAGAAAGTTTGGGCTTGAGTAATGTTCCCAGTCTATATTCGGGTAGTTGAAGTCACCCAATATAATGGTGTTTGGAGATACATTTATACCCTCCAGTGTCTTCAGGAAGACTGTGTGGGGTTCCTGAGTTTGAGAGGGAGGCCTGAAGCATGCTACAAATTGTAGAGCAGTTTTGCCTATGGTTAATTGAACCTGGATGGTTTCCTATGCTTCGTGCGTTGCCACCAACCTGGAGGTGTGGGTATCCTTGATGAATATGGATACACCTCCTCCTTTTGTGGTGTGGTCCGGGTTTTGGGGCCGGAACGCATGATATGAGGTAAAACCTGATAGTGCCGGGGTGCTCTCAGGAGCCTTGAACCAGGTTTCAGTCACAGCACAGACATCGATGTTCTCCATACTGAGAAGGGCCTCGAGTGCGTGCATTTTGAGATTTAGACTTCTGGCATTGAGCAGCATTACCCTTAGTTTCTTCCCATTTTTGTTTTCTAGGGTGGTAAGTTTAGAATTTGAGCCTTGCCTAAAAAAGGCACTATGGGGATGGCAAGAGCCTTAGCCAGTATCTGGAATCCCAGGGGTGACAGGTGCAAGCCGTCCCTTGCGAAGCAGCGTGGCTTGTCAAGCATGTCATCCCAGGCAGACAGACACTGGATCCCCTTTGAATGACACCAGAAATTAAGCCAATTGTTAAAGCTGATCATCTTGTCTCTATGTTGTGGCATCATTCTTGGTGAAGGAAGGATGCTGCTCAGGGTCAGGATCATACCTGCCTGGGCTACATAATCAGAGAGCTCCTCTATGTCTCTTTTCATGTAGTCCAGGGAGGTATGTCTCAGGTCGTTCACACCAGCATGGACAATGACTGTGTCATATTTGTACTTGTACTGTGGAGTGACCCGAGTGCTTGTGTTGTGGCGGATTCTAGCGCCCGATAGGCAGCTTACTGTGACCCTCTCCTTGTTCAGCCTGGTGAGTGGGACGTCAGTGTGTCTGACTATGGAGTCACCTATGACAAGTATGTTTGGTGTTGTATTTGGCCTTAAGGGCTGTGACTGCTTTGCACACTGATTTTGTGTTTTATGTGTTGCCTGTGGTGTGTCATGAGGTGGCGGTTGCTTGGGTGTCTGCTTTGGAGGCCTCTGCTGTTTGGGTAAATTTTTGCTCAGAGCCTCCGAGTTTGTCTTTGTGTGTTTATGTGTTTGATTCATTGTTGTGATAGCTTTATGTGAGACTGGTTTTGTGGTGTGTGTAGTTGCCTTCTCCTCCTGTCTGGTCTTGCCAGTCCTGAGTTGAGAGAGATCAGCCTCCAGTTCGGCTAAATAGCTGCATCTCTCGCAAGTATTTGTGTTATGTGGGAGGAGGAGAGGGTTGTCTGTGTACATGAGGCAATTGTAACATTGCCTCAATATTCCCAGATTCACCAACTGGACAGGAGAGGACGCCAGCATCTGGCCCTTCGACATGCTAGAGAAATTAAGAAGTTTGGAGTGTAACTGAATGAGAGAGGACTTAGTAAGGAAGTGGGTACTCCTGGGGGGGGGGGTTTCGCTAGTGAGGGACTTTGTATAATACAGAAGTGCTAAGCCTGAAAAGAAGATGCTTTTTAAGACAAGTCACTGTGGCTTTTTCTGTGATGGGCTCTTTCCGTGATGCACTTGCCGAGTTCTCCCCTAGAGGCAGAGGGGAGAAACTCCAATGGAAGACGCCCCTTTCGGGGCAGAGGAGGTCCGCGAAACCATGGTTCCAGAGATTCTTTCTCTGGCCGACCCTATCAGCGCTCCTGAAGAGTTACCCAACTGCTCACCTCTGGAAGCAGTGGGGGGGGGGTCATTTTTCCTTGTACCCCACTGCCTGGTGAAACATAACTACCGACTCTTGGGTACAACGGATAATATCCAGAGGCTATCGCATCCCCTTCCATCTTTGTCCAACCTCATCCAGAGTATTACCCGACGTTCCACCCAGTCAAAGGGAAGCACCAACACATGAAATCCAAAAGCTGCTACAAATAATAGTCATCCAAATGGTCCCTCCAGACCAGATAAGATCTGGTTTTTACTCAAGGTTCTTTTTAGTGCCAAAAAAGACAGGGGACTGGAGACCAGTTCTGGATCTCAGCACACTGAACAAATTTGTAAAAACAGAGAAATTCCAGATGGTCACGGTTCAGTCTATCCTTCCTCTTCTGGAAGAAGATGATTGGATGTGCTCTGTAGATCTTCAGGATGCGTATTACCACATTAAAATAGACAAATGCTCAAGAAGATACCTCTGCTTCCGCATAGGAGCCAGTCACTACCAATTTCGAGCACTGCCCTTCGGTCTCTCTACAGCCCCCAGAGTGTTCACCAAATGCATGGCAATGGTTATCACTCACTTGCGACTTCAAGGATTCCAGGCATTTCCATATCTAGACGACTGGCTCCTCACCGCCCCCACCAAGTGTCTAATGGAAGAAGCCCTACACTACACTCTCCTCACAACGCAATGCCTGGGAATTACTATAAACTGGGAGAAGTCCAACACAACCCCAGCACAGTCTTTAGAATTCATCTGGGTACTGTTGGACACAAGAAATTGCACAGCATCTCTCCCGGACCACAGACTTCGGAGAATAAAGCAACAGGTTCAGCCGCTGCTCTGTCACCACAAATCTTCCAGTCAATCTATACTCCAACTCTTGGGATCAATGTCAGCCTCGATCAACATTGTTCCTCTAGCCAGATTCTACATGAGGCTCCTTTAGTGGTTACTTCTCACTCAGTGGTACTCTCTACAACATCCTTTGTCTTTTCAGATAAGCGTAACTCAGAGATGCAAGCAAGATTTACTCTGGTGGATGTCTCAAAATGACCAACAATGGTCTCGCCCTTTCAGCCCCCATCAGCTGAAAGCCACAGTGACCATGGATGCCTCACTGATGAGGTGGGGGGCTATGTCTGGGAAACTCGGTCCAAGGCACCTGGTCTGAGACAAAGGCCCTTTTCCATATCAATGTCCTGAAACTGAGGACGGTGCTACTAGCGTTGCAGGCATTCCATTCCATTCCATCCTTCCGTCAGGGACTATTGCGATCCAGTCAGACAACATGTCAGTGGTCTGGTACATCAACAAGCAAGGGGCACCAGATCTTATCCATTATGCAGAGAGGCTTTGAGAATATGGCAATGGGCGATAGCTTCCAACCACTTTCTAATTGCAATGCACATTCCCAGGAGCTTCATCGTGATAGCGGAACAATTGAGCAGGTGCGTTCTACAACCTCATGAGTGGTCCTTCAACCTTGTGAAGGCGGCAAAAATCTTCCACCACTGGAGCCAGCCTTGCTGCGACCTGTTCACCTCCCCCAACCACCTACAAGTGCAGCAGCTATTTTGCCCTAATCCCCCTTCGGGTACA
Organism: Protopterus annectens; assembly: GCF_019279795.1. Taxonomy (NCBI): domain Eukaryota; kingdom Metazoa; phylum Chordata; order Ceratodontiformes; family Protopteridae; genus Protopterus; species Protopterus annectens. Next base: position 836,949,639 of record NC_056746.1, read on the forward strand.
GTCATCGAGAGACGCTCTAGTCCACGCTTGGCTCTTGGGTCTACTTTATGCTTTTCCTCCCCTCCCCCTCATCTGCCAACTTCTGAAGAAAGCACAACAGTTGAAAAGCAAGTGATCCTCATTGCTCCATATTGACCTCGACATGTTTGGTACCCCTTCCTCTGGTTTCACCTGCTAGATCAACCGTGGATCCTCAATCCATCCCCAACATTGATCTCCCAACCGCAGGGTCTGACTCACCCCAGTCTAACAACCCTGAAACTGACAGCTTGGTTTCTCCACTTCCAGTGATTGCCAGGCAGGAAAACCTCTCGTCCCCAGTGCGCAATATTTTTATTGCATCTCATAAATGTCCACCAGACTAATCTGTCTCAATAAATGGAAAAGGTTTTCTCTATGGGCAGTGAATAAACAATTAGACCCCTTGTCAGCCCCAGTTTCGGTGGTTTTGGATTACTTATCACATCTTTTCCACTCTGAGGTGTCTGCCTCTACTATTCGTTTGCATTTAGCTGCCATTTCACATTTCCACATTGGTTTTCAGGATTCTTTGCTCATGTCACATAGACTCTGTAAAACTTTCTTGAAGGGGGTTCTTCACCTAAAACCTCCCTTTAGAGAACCAGTAAAACCTTGGGATTTGGCTTTGGTCCTGCAAGCCCTAACAGCTCCCCCCTTTGAACCTGCGTCTTCATATGATTTAAAATATCTCTCGTGGAAAACTTTGTTTCTGATTGCAATCACATCAGCCAGACGCTTGTCAGAACTTCAAGCCTTATGCATCAAACGTCCCTGTCTTATCTTCCATAAGGATAGGGTATCACTGAGAACTAACTCTTCCTTTTTACCAAAAGTGGTGTCAGAGCAGTCTGTCAACCAGTCTATTGACCTTCCAGTATTTTTCCCTAACCACTCTAACAAGGGAGAGTATTGCCTGCACTCCCTGAATGTTCATAGGCAAATATGATTTTGTCTGGACAGAACAAAATCTACCTGTAAATCAGACCAACAATTTCTGGCTTTTTCCTGGACCAAGACTAGGTCATCCTGTCTCAAAATTTACATTGGTTTCAGGGTTGAGAAATTGCATTACCTTTATCTGCAACCAGAACAATGTCACCTTGCCTCACAGAGTGAAAGCACATTCTACAAGGTCTATGGCAAATTTAGCAGCTTTCCGTGCTAAGGCTTCCCTCAATGATATTTGCTCAGCTGCAACTTGGGCCAAACCTCATACCTTTATTCTTCCTTACAAATTGGATTTGGCCTCCAGAGGTAGAGCTTCTTTTGGCTCTGTGGTGCTCAGGAATGTCCTTCCATAAGGGCCACCCAGGGGTACAGGTAGCTGAGGATTCTGTCCCATCAGTAAGGAATGAACGAAGATTAACAACATCAGATAAAAAAGTTATGTCTTACCATAACGTTCCATCTGTGTTGTTGATCTTCATACATTCATTACTCCCCACCCTCCATCCCTCTCCAGAGGTTCCTGGTTGATCTCATATACAGTTCCTGGTTGATCTCATATACTGTTTTATTGTAGGTCTTTATGACCAGAGGTAGCCTCTACTTTTGTCTATCAACTTGCAAACTCGATCTGAGGTAACGGAGCAGAGCATTCTGGGTTGGACCTTGGTTCGAGAGCATTTGGCTGACGTGAGCTTGATATATGGCCGGCTCGGTTCCGAGGAGGGAACAGATAACCCATCAGTAATGAATGAACGAAGATCAACAACACAGATGGAATATTATGGTAAGACATAACTTCTTTTTTTCACCTTGTTTATGTACCATACCACTAACATATTGTCTGTCTGAATTGATTGTTCCTAATGGTAGAGAGTCTTGGAATGCCTGCAACGCTAGAAGTACCGCTCTTATCTCTAGAACATTGATGTGCAAATGAACCTCGTGTTCTTGCCATGTGCCTTGGGCTGTCTTTCCCAGATAATGCCCTCTCCACCCTATCTGGGAAGTGTCCATAGTCACTGTGGCTAGGGGAGCTGAGGGGATAAAGGGCCTTCCGATCTTCACCTGGTCAGAGTGAAGCCACCAAAGGAGGTCTTTTTTTACAAGTTGATGTCAGGATTATTTTCTGAGACATAGGAAGCATCTGCATTGACCACTGGGCAGAAAGAAGCCATTGCAGGATCCTGATATGCAAGCGTGCCAGAGGAATTACTGTGATAGTAGCTGCCATTGTACCTAGTACCTTCAGAACCTCTCTGGCTTAGACTTTTGTTTTGTGAAGAAGATTCAGGACTTGCTTTCAAAGGACTTGAATTCTCTCTTCTGGGAAGATTTACCATAATTGCTTTTGTGCTTAATTCTGCTCCTGTAAAAACAGTATGTTGAGATGGCATTAAGGCAGATTTTTCGTAATTGACAGTAATCCCCAACTGTGCAAATAGTTGTAAGGTTGTGTCCCTTGCTTGGATTAGTAGTTGCTTGGTGGCAGTGGTTAGGAGCCAGTCGTCTAAGTATGGAAACACCCGGAATCCTAGCCGCCTCAGATGACCCGTGACTACTGCCATACATTTGGTGAGCATTCTGGGGGCTGTAGTGAGGCTCGAAATTGAAAATGACAGGCTCCCAGCTGAAAGCGCAGATAACTCCTGGATGGCCTGTCCATTTTTATGTGGTAGTACACATCTTGGAGATCTATCAAGCACATCCAATGGTCTTTCCCTAGAAAGGGAAGTATCAACTGCAGCGTGACCATCCGGAACTTTGTCTTTTTTACTGACTTGTTCAGTCTGCTGAGGTCTAGAATCTGTCTCCAGTCCCCTGTTTTCTTTGGAACTAAAAAGAACTGTGAGTAAGTGCTGGATCCTATTTGGTCTGCGGGGACTGAATGGCTCTTTTTTCTAGCAACTTTTGAATTTCTATGGTTGCTTAATCCCTGTGATTGGGTGGAACATCCGGGATTCTTTTGTTTGAGGGAGGTGCTGTTGAAAAGAGTATTGAATAACCTCTGGATATGATTCTTTGCACCCAACACTGTCTTTTGTCATTTTTAGCCAGGCGACAAGGTGCAAAGACAAGTGTCCCCCGACTGCCTCCAGAGTGGGACAGGCAGGCCTCCTTTCAGGAGCACTGAAAGGGCTTACCGGAAAAAGATTCCCAGTCACCCTGGTTTTGCGGACCCTCTCTGCCACGTGGGTAGCATCTTCAGTTATTTCCTCCTCCTCTGTCCCTGAAGGAGGGTTCACCATGTGTGTCAAGAAAAACTCTCTGGGATTTACAGAACCACATCTTTCCCCCCTTTTGACCTTTGGGATAGGGTCTGGAAGGGGTGGGAATACATACTCCCATGGCAGAGAGACTCTTTCCTTCCTGCTCACACCTGGTTAGGGTTTCTTTTACTTTAGGTCCAAAAAGGGTCGAACCATCAAACAGGGTGTTTATGAAGGATGACTTAAAGGGTTCCGCGAAATTACAGAGGCACATCCAGGAGGGTCTCCTAAGGGCGATTCCTGAACTTGCTGACCTACTCGCTCCATCGGCTGTATAAGAGATAAGCCTCATGGATGAGTTCACTAGGGAGTTAAGGGTGGAGAGCTGGGGTGATACTTTCTCTGAGATCTCCTCAGCTACTGAACTCTGGAGAGAATCTCCTAGCTCTTTTATGAAATCTCTCTGTAATCTAGTAAAGTGGGTTAAGTAATTCAGTGACCTGAGAGTAAAGGCCGCTGATGAAAAGGTGCATTTAAAATATCTGTCCATCGTACGCAAATCTTTATTCGGAGGATGAACAGATGAGGATGTCTCCGATAACTCCTACTTAGTGGCCGCCGCCACCACCATTGCATCTACAGGAACACCTTTGGTTAGAAAAACTGTCTTCTGGGCTGGTTATAAACTTGTTAGGCCTCCTCGGGACAGGCTCCACTGTGTCTGGAGACTCCCACTCCTTTTAACAAACTAATTACAGAAGCTCGTTGAAAGGCGGAGACACCCAAGAGGTGGAAGGTCGAGACCCAAAGGCTTTCAGGTACATGGACTCCTTTTAGTAGGGTTGATGGACTTCCAGCCGCCTCTCTGCCTTAGGATGTCTGCAAAGGAACAGAAAAGAACATTTTGTGTAAATTTTGTTTATTTAATTATTTATTTATATATCATAAAATTTATACGTATTTTATATATATTTAATATTTTTAATATTTTTATATATTTATATACATGCTAGTTTTAATAGATATGGGTAGGATATAATTAAATATCAGGGTAAAGAACATAAAGTGAATTCATTCTATTGTAGGATATAAGAATATGGATCCAATGTATTTTAATATTTTAACAAAGTTAACATGATTTCCTATATTTTATTTATCTATATGAACATCAATGTATTGTATGGTAATGGTATAATGTTGCAAGTGAAGTGTAGTTAGGTTAGTCAATGACAGTATAGCTTTAAAGTTTAATTATTACTGTTGTCACATAGTGGTAAATGAGCCCTATATTAACAGCTCCATTCAGCATATATTTCATCTTGATAAAGCTTGGTATTGAGACCAAGCGAAAGCGCTTGATTCTAATTGTTTTTTTGGTTTAATGAAAGATTTTACGCTGAATAGCGAACTTTTTAATGTTCATTTTAAGACAAGAACAATAAAATCTGTTTCATTCTAAAGTTTCTCCAACGGTCTGGTTCTTCGCACAGTGGAACTGTGCTTTGGTGTGAACTGCTTTGTTTTTGTATTATTGGTCTTTATCTTTTCCATGGCTGAGGAAGTAGACCAAGGGGACTTTCTTAATACACCACAATTACTCAGAACAGAAGGCGACGATGCTCCTGTGACACACGCAGAGTTCAATAAAGTTTTGGATTTGTTAACCCAATTAAATGAGACGCTAAGGTGCAACAGAGGCGGGACTTCCTGTCCAATACCTGGTAACCAAGAACAGGCGTTAGAGCAAAGAAAAACGCATGTAACCCATGAAGCAGCGGTTCTACAACAAGGAACGCAAAACGACTTTAACCAAGGACCTATCTCATCTAAACAAGCTGGTAACAATCCCGTGGAAATATTTTCTGGTCAGCGTTCATCTGAATTTGATGCTCCAAACAAACAATTTAACTTTAATCTCTGGGCAGACCAGCAGTTCTGGTTCAAGCAAGGTACTGTACAAGTTGACAAAACTGACATTGAACAGCGGTTTAATAATTTAAAAGAAAGACTATATTCATATAAAAGTAACCAATTAGAGATTAATTATTTAAAAGAATGTGTAAATGTTGAACGAGTGCCCAAGGGCTTACGTTGTTTTAAGTTTCCCAACAACGTGCAGCCAGGAACAGCATATTATGAGAAACTGTGTAAAATTTTTAACAGAGCTGGACTGCTAGTTTTGGAAGTAATGGTTGAAGAATATGAAGTTAAGGCTGATCTTCTCCTTAAGGATTTAAATGTCCAGAATGAAAAGTTGATTAATGACACCAGTTTTTTATCTATTAAAAAAAGTTATGATGATGTGTTCAATGAGGTAGACCAGTATTGTTTAAAAATTTTGAATAGGAAGATCAATAAACTAGAAAGGGACTTAAACAAATATAAAGAAGGGTTAGCTTACCCTGTGGTAGTGAGAAATAAATGGAAAGATGACCGTAATAGGGTGGGAGCTCAGGTAAATACATATAGGAATGTCCACACACAACCTCTCACTGAACCATTGAGAATGAGCGAAAGATTAGCTGAAAAGAGTAGAAAGAACTCCCATCATGATTTTCACTTCCCTCAGGACAGATTAATGGGGAGGGGGGAGAACTTTCAACAACAGAAATGGAGAAAGTCGTAGATTTGGGGGTGACTAATAATAGTTTTTTAGATTTGGTAGATTCTAATGAACTAGTTCTACATGAAGGTGAAGAAAGTAAAGATTACACCTTGGTGAAGGACAAAAACTTCACAATATACAATTTTACAGAGATAGAAATTAAGAAAGAGTTTTTTGACTTGTTTATAAAAGGTCTCCATTTCATTCCAGCGTGCCCTGCTGATTTAGCAGAAGCTTTAATAGATTTGAAGTTATTTATAAGGCAGATAAATTTAACTCTGAATTTTAATGTACAGCCCCACACAAAAAACACATTAACTAGATCTAGTACTTACAACCCCCCAACCCACCCATCTTTAAAAGTGTTTGAGGAAATGGTCAGTAAAGAAATAAGAAAGATCATTTCTAAAACAACAGATAGAGTACCTGCCAATATGAAATCAGAAGAGATGGCATTAATTCAGTTCCTGAGGAAAGAAAGATGTAGAACCATGAAGCCAGACAAAGGAGGAGGGCTTGTTTTGATGTACATGCAGGACTATGAAATGTATTTGTTTAATATGTTACAAGACTCCAAAAAATATGAATTGTTATCCAAAAATGAAGTGAATTTAGCCTATTCTAAAATTAAGTACACCCTGATGGACAATTTATTACAAGGATTTATTAATGAAGAGGTCTACAACTACCTAAATGTCAGCAAACCTAAGATACCAATAATTTTTGGAATCCCCAAGACACATAAAGGTCTTGAACCATTAAAATTCAGGCCTATAGTGTCAGGTAAAGGAGGAATTCTAGAACCTATAGGAAAGTTTGTTGACTATAGGCTTAAGAACTTTGCCACAACCTTGAAATACATATGTAAGGATTCTTTGGACTTTTTAAGAGGTATACAAGAAGATTTTTTTCAAGAAGAATTAATATTGATAACTATTGACGTTGTGGATTTGTTTCCAAGTATTCCACATGAACAGGGTTTAAATTGGTTCAATGAAACATTAGTGAAAGAATCGGGTATGTCGGATAATACTATTAATTTACTTGTTGAATTCATGGAAATTGTATTGAAAAATAACTTCATGTTCTTTAATGGAGAGATATATAAACAAAAAAAGGGAGTGGCAATGGGTGCAACATGCGCCTCAGTGTATGCAAATATAGTATTACACAGATGGGAGCAGGACTTCATTTTTTCCACTCATTGGAAGGAGTATATAAAGCACTATACCAGGTTTCTAGACAATATAAGTATTTTGTGGAATGGTACGGAGGAACAGTTTTTAGAATTTTTTGAATACATCAACTCCACGACTTCTTTTTTGTCTTTCACATATGTCAGTAGTAATGAGAAAATGAATTATTTGGACGTGACAGTTTCTAAAGATTGTGTCAATAATAGGTCCACTTCCAAGTTGTACAGAAAGCCCACTTTTTCCACCACATACCTACATTTAACAAGTGGCCATCCTTATTATCAGAAAAAAGGCATTAATAAAGGGCAAATGATCAGGGCATCAAGAATGTCAAGTACTATAGAATACGTTATGGAAGAATTGATGACATTAAAAAGTATGTTTTTAGAAAGAGGTTATCCTGAAGGATTGATAGATGAAAAGGGTAAGGAAGTCCTGGAACATAGAGAGAATAAATATCCCCCTTTATTAGGTTTGGGGCTGACTCAGGAACCAAAACTCAGTCAAGTCAATAATACTGTTTTTTTCTAATAACTATACACATACCTATTCATAGGTTCATACTAGGCTATCTGCCCTAGGGCATTTATAAGCCTAGCCAGAATGTGTTTGGCTTTCGCCACCCATTTTAAATTTATTTTGCTATGCCCTTTTTCGAGGTTAGTATACTGTGCCTCTGTCTAACAGTGACACAGAAGTGATACCCAGGGTAAACCTACGATCTCCCATCCACTCATCAAGATTCCTCTTGAAGAGAGTCAATGAGGGACTCTGCCTAACCTGGACTGGGATTTTATTCCAGAGTGAAGGGAGCCTCTGGGTTATGAATCTGTCCCTCCAGCATGTCCTATTTATTTCAGTGCTGAGGTTCAAGTCTCTCGAGCGCGTAGCTCGATGGGATTTGGATTTTCTGAGGTGCAGCATGTCCATTAATTCCAGGTTGGACATGGCTTTATACGTCAGGCACAGATCACCTCTGAACAGGCGGTATGCCACTGAGTAGAGCTGGAGATGTCCTTCAAGGATGCATCTGCAGTCCTTACAAATGGGTTGTCCTGTCGTCAGGCAGCCCTTCGGTCGGCCGGATTCCAAAGTCTGGGTCTGGCCTCGGCTGGTGTCGCACTTCACCCGACGTCATAGCGGCAGTTATTCGGGTATAAAGGCATCAGCCGACGCCATTTTCCTCAGTCTTTCTTGCCGCGTGGCGCCCGAAGCAGAAGCTGTTCGCAAGTGCCGGTCGGTCAGAACCAGAGATTACTACTACAAGTACCGAAGACTTCTAAAAAGCTAAGTACCCCGTTGGGGACTCTTTCTTGCCTCAGCCGATGTCAGAAAAAGTGAATAACTGTTTAAATTGTGGGAAACAAATACCTCATAAAGATTTCCACTCTTACTGCTTACCTTGCTTAGGCCCAGACCACGACGTAGCAGCTTGTCTAGCTTGTGCTTCTTTCAACCGACGAACGCTTAGACATCGGTCGGAATTTGCTGAAGAGTTTTTCGGCTCCGCTTTTGCTTACATTATGCCGTCGGATACTCCGACTTCGCAAATTTCTAAAAAAGGCAAGGAAAAGGACCGACACTCGCGGTCCGCGGTTTCGGCCGAAACCGCGGTTAAGCCAACCGCGAGTGTCTCGGTTTCGGCTGAAACCGAGTCCACGGTTCTTCCTTCGGCCGAAAGCTTGCCACTTACCGAGGCCTCATCCAGCTTGGCTGAATCTGCTACTGAAATCACACCTGCTCTTGCAGGTTCACAGGATTTATCTGATACTATCCCTTTGGACCCTGCACGTGGAGCTGCTAGGCCTCCTGCATCCATGTCGATTAAGGCCTTTGCCAGGGCTAAAGCAGCAAAAACTACCAAAACTGTGCCTGCTAAGACCCCCTCTCACAGGCCTAGTTCTAGTTCACAAATGCTTAGTCTAGCAGAGGATCTCATTTCTTTGATCCGGGGATCCTAACCACATCCAGACAGGGCCTCTCACCCACCTCCAGAGAAGAGGACTAGAGTAGAGCCCCCTGAGCCAGTTTCTTCAGATGGCTCCTCTGATGAATCAGATAATTCAAACCCTCCAGAGGGCCCTTTTTCTCCTTATGAGGACTCTGATGCAGAAGAGTCCATTCCTTTTGCCTCTCCTCCTGAGGAATTTTCTTTTGGGGAAACCTTGCATGCTATGAGGGAACAATTTCAATGGCAGGGCCAGGATTTTTCAGACTCTAGGAAAAGGCTTAGAACCTTTTTGCATTTGCCACAGCATAGGCCTTTAGCCATTCCTCCAGTACTTACTGTTGTGGATGATGCTTTTAATGATGCTTGTACTGCTCCTGATTCTCTTCCTCCGGCCCCTGCTAAGCCCGATAGGTACTACAGGGTTCCGGACACACATTATCATTTGTATAAGGCTCTTTTGCAGATCCCGAAACTATCTCCCAGGGACCCAAGGCTGTAGCAGCTACCAAAAACCCCCTCCCCTCTGAAAGGGAATCTAGGGCCTTAGAGAGATGGGGTAAGAAAGTTTACACTTCTGCTACTCTTTCAGCTAGGGCCTTGAACTGTCAATTCCACATGATTCAGTATCAGGAATTTATGTTAGAACAGTTAACTAAAAAGCTATCCTCGGATGAACCATTAGACAAAAAATCTGTACAGGAAATGGTACATAACATTCAGCAGGTCAGTAATCATTCCTTAAAATGCGGCTATGATGCACTGGAGGCTTCCTTTAGATCAGCCATGACTGGCACAGTGATCAGAAGACATGCATGGCTAAAAGAGCAGTCCTTACCAGACCATGTTAAATCAAAGCTCCTAGATGCTCCCATGGATAAGCTCAATTTGTTTGGCTCCCCTGCACAGCAGGTGCTGAAGAAGGTGGAAGAGAAAGCAAAATCTGTACAGACAGTCAAGGATTTCTTGCAGGTCCAGCCACCAAGGTTTAGCAGGAACTGGCCTTCCAAGAATTGGTCCTTTCCAGACATCTCCAGACCTCCGAGAGGCAGGAATAGACGCTCAAGAGGCAGGGGTCAATCCAGAGGTGCCTACAGGGGGCGTCAGTGGCAGGCTAACAACCAGCGAGGTACAGCCACAGATCCAGCCACCACCACTTCCACAGGACAATCACAGTGACTTGGCTCTGGCACCGCCTACCAGGGAACAACTAGAGGCACCCTTAGGCGGGAAGCTAGCCTTATTTTCAGTAAACTGGCATTACATCACAGGAGACAAATGGATTTTACAGACAATAGACCAAGGTTACAGGTTTCACTTCCATACTCTACCAAGGAAGAGAGGAATGCCAAACCTACCTCCAAATCAGAAGACAGAAGCTCTACAACAAATAACTCACTTACTAAGGATGAGAGCTGTAGAAAGGGTACCATCTATGGAACAAGGACAAGGATTTTACTCCAGACTCTTCCTGGTACCAAGAAAAGAAAACCAATGGAGACCTATTCTTGACCTGTCCGCTTTAAACACATACCTCATTGTTCCAAAATTCAAAATGCTGACCCTACAGCAGCTTCTTCCCATGCTGGGCAAGGAGTCTTGGCTGGTAACTCTAGATCTCAAGGAGGCATACCTGCACGTCCCCATACGACCAAATTGCAGAAGATACCTCAGATTTCTTGCAGGATCAGAGCATTATCAATTCTCAGCATTGCCCTTTGGCTTATCTACTGCACCCAGAGTATTCACGAAATGCCTGGCATCAGTAATTGCTCATTGCAGGCTTCAGGGAATTCAAATTTACCCTTACTTGGACGACTGCCTGTTACAAGCGGACAACAAAAACAAATTAACAAGAGATTTGCAAAGGGTCATTCATCTACTACAAGCCCTGGGATACACAGTCTATATAAAAAAGTCAAGGCTGATACCATCCCAAAGGATAACCTTCTTGGGTGCAGATCTGGACACAACAAAACAAATGGCATTCCTGACAGTAGAAAAACAGGAGCAACTCCCTTTCTACTTCATGGCATTAACAAAGCAGAACCAGCTAACAGCAAGAAAAGTCCTGCAAGCTCTCGGTTACATGGCATCCTGCATAATATTGATTCCACATGCCAGACTACATATGAGAAAGTTACAGTGGTACCTAAGGAATTTATGGTCTCAGCACAAGCACAGCCTAGAAACCCAAATTCCAATAATTCCATGCCTGAAGCAAGAATTCCAATGGTGGGCTCAGGCCTGTCAATCAAACAAGGGACTGCCCTTCCACAGCACTCAACCAAGCCAGACCATCACAACAGACGCCTCAGACCTCGGTTGGGGGGCACACATGCTGGACAAGTGCATACAAGGCTTATGGAATCAAGACCAGCTGCACCTGCACATAAATCAAAAGGAAATGCTGGCAGTAAAACTGGCAATTCAGGCATTCAGACCATTTCTTCGACAGGGTCAACTGCTGATAAGGACGGACAACACCACAGTTATGTGGTACATCAACAAACAGGGAGGCACACATTCATACCCTCAATGCCGGATGGCAGTGGACCTCTGGAATGTGGCACTGAGCTTCAACATTCAGTTACAAGCAATTTTTGTGCCAGGAAAAGAAAATATACTAGCAGACATCCTAAGCAGAACTACCATGGATGCCCACGAATGGATGCTGCATCCGGACATCTTCAAAACCATTACAGGGAAATGGGGACTACCAGAAATAGACTTATTTGCATCCCCACACAATCACCAACTGAAAAAATTCTGCACAAGGACGTACCACCCACTTGCTTGGAAAGTGAACTCCCTATCTTTCAGTTGGAAAAACCTGACAGCATATGCATTCCCACCTCTTCCTTTGATGCACAAGGTGCTATTGAAGATCAAAGAAGACCGTCCAAGGATTATCCTGATAGCTCCGGACTGGCCAAGGCAACATTGGTACCCATTACTGAGGAGTATGTCTCGGGAACAAATATGGCCTCTGCCCCTAGTTCCCTTGCTGTTAACACAAAACAACTTCAAAACCCTGCATCCAAACCTGAAAACACTGCAGCTGGCTGCCTGGAACATTGCATAAGACCAGATAACCCAGATTTATCTCAAAGGGTTAAAGACATTATTTTGGAGGCTCGCAGACCCTCAACAAGAAAAAATTATTCAGCAAAATGGAAAAGATATCTCATTTGGAGTACTGCAAAAGGAGAGAATGTGTCACTGGTAAACATAGCTAACATCCTGGAATACTTGGCAGAGCTCTTCCACAACGGCCTGTCCTATTCTTCCATTAAGATTCATGCATCAGCTATTTCAGCAGAATACAACTTGGATCCTCCACTCTTCTCACATCCTCTGCTCAGGCAGTTTCTGAGAGGAATTAAAAATGTAAAACCACCTAGGAAGCCACCATTACCAGCATGGGACTTGAACTTTGTGCTAGAAAAGTTGACACTCCCTCCTTTCGAGCCAGCAGCAACAGCAGAATTACAGTACTTATCATGGAAAACTGCTTTCCTGCTTGCAATCACTTCAGCAAGAAGGGTATCTGAGCTACAGGCATTAATGGCAGTACAGCCCTTCCTGATCTTTCATCAAGATAGAGTGTCCATGAGAACTAATCCTACTTTTATGCCAAAGGTGGTCTCCAGGGTACCTTTAGATCAAGCTATCCACCTACCTACATTCTTCCCCAACCCACAGAACAGGGGAGAAAGACTGTTGCATACCTTGGATGTACATAGACAATTACGTTACTACCTGGACAGGACCAAGAGCAATAGAAAGACTGACCAGCTACTGGTAGCATATGCGACAGGAATGGAAGGAAAAGCAATTTCAAAACAGACAACCTCTAAGTGGATAGGAAATTGCATTAGATTTTGTTACTCCTACCATGGGAAGAAAACTCCAGAAAACATCAGGCCTCACTCTACAAGGGCTACAGCCACTACCACAGCTTTCTTACGAGGAGTGGCTACCAAAGACATTTTAGAGGCTGCTACTTGGAGCTCCGTGCATACATTTGCCAAGCATTATAATTTACCTTTATACTCCAGATCCCGAGCAGGTTTTGCCACTGCTGTTTTGCAAGGGATCTTAACTACACCATAATCTAACTTCTCCTCCTCCCCCAGTTTGGCTATGGTATTCTACCCATTTGTAAGGACTGCAGATGCATCCTTGAAGGACATAGTACAGTTTTGTACCTACCATAAATGTAGATGTCCGATAGGCATGCATCTGCAGTCAGGATTACCCACCCTCCTTCCCCTCTGTGGTACTCCTAGGGTATTTGCCCATCTTGTAGCTAGCTGGGGGAATCTATTATGGTGTATTTGTTTGTATATATGTACATACATGCTTATTTTTTGTTTGCTCTCTACTATTTGGAACCATTTGCATTTATCCAAATTTAGCCTTCCTAGAGGGCACCTGGCATCTGGGGCAAGAAACACTGAGGAAAATGGCGTCGGCTGATGCCTTTATACCCGAATAACTGCCGCTATGACGTCGGGTGAAGTGCGATACCAGCCGAGGCCAGACCCAGACTTTGGAATCCGGCCGACCGAAGGGCTGCCTGACGACAGGACAACCCATTTGTAAAGACTGCAGATGCATGCCTATCGGACATCTACATTTATGGTAGGTACAAAACTGTACTTTTCTTTAACCGGGCAGCATATGGCATCTGTTTGAGCCCTTTCATCCTCTTGGTGAGGTACTTTGGGGGTCTTTCCAGTTGCTGCAGGTGTCTGGTAAGGTACATCCCAAAAGGGGCATTGTACTCGATTATGGGCCTGATGAGGGATGAGTTAAGAGGCACGATGACGTCCCCTGATCTAGATGTGAATCCCTTCATGATTAGGTGGGCTATATAAAATGTTTTTCTAACCACTTTGGCCACGTGGTTGTCAAATGAGAGACTGCTATCAACTTGGGTCCCCAGGTCCCTAATTACTTCTTCTGTACTTAATGGATTTCCACCTATGTGGTAATTTGTGGGCACTTTGTTTTTGCCAAAGGGGATGACTATACACTTTTTGGCATTTAGCTTGAGGCCATGGCTCTGGCACCAGTTGTCTGTTTCTATGAGGCCCTTTTGGAGGATGCTTGTGTCGACTGGAGAGTCGATTATGGCGCCCAGTTTGCAGTCATCTGCGAACTTGGTCAGCCACTGTCCTTCCGTGTTGGCCTGTACCTCCGAGAAATATATACCGAACAAGAGAGGTCCCAGGACTGAGCCTTGTGGGACACCACTTGTAACTGGTTTGGAGTCTGACATGGCTCCAGCAATTCTAACCATGTGGGTTCTGTCCTTGAGCCAGTTTGCAATCCATCTAGTGACATAGGGATTTATATTTAAGCTGGTGAGCTTATCTATAATGCGAGTGGGGTATTGTATCGAAGGCTTTTGCGAGGTCCAGGTAGGCTGTGTGGACCACCTTCCCCTCGTCAATGGCCTTGGTGACTGTTTCAAAGAAATCAACCAGGTTTAAGGCAGGATCTGCCCTTAACAAAGCCGAACTGGGTAGGATCCAGTGTTTGTAGGTCCCCAATATCTTTATTTATGAAGTCCATGATGATCCTTTCCATAGCTTTGCAGACCAAGCTAGTCAGGCTTATGGGGCGATAGTTTCCAGGATCCGTTGAGGCACCACCTTTATGGAGAGGGACCACTTTTGCTGTACGCCACTCTTTGGGCACATATCCTGTAGTAAGGCTGAGATTGAACAGTAGTTTTATGTTTGGGTTTAGCTCTTCTTGGAGTTCATGTAGGACGCAGCCCGGGACACCATCTGGTCCCATTGATGCTGTGTTTTTTGCTTTGGAGAGGGCGGCTCTTACCTGAGCATCTGAGATGTCAGGGGGGGCAGCACTCTGCTGGGATAGATATTTGCCCTTTTGGTGGGGGGGGGGTTGCGCTGAACCTGTCAGCTAGGATGTTGGCAATGTCTGTGGGTTCGTTGTATTTTTTGTCATTTTGGACTAATCTTGAGCATATCTGGGAATTAACACCCAGGTTCCTAACATAACTAAAGAAAGCCTTGTGATTATCCTTAGTGTCCTGTGCAATTTTTCTCTCGAAGCTGGCCTTAGACAATTTTATGTGTGCCCGTAGTTTTTTGCTAATACTGATCAGTGATGCCTTCCCTTTTTGGGATTTTGCTCTATCATTTAGTAGCTTCCTCCTTCTATTGTATAGTTTGTTTATGGCTGGGGTCCACCAGACAGGATGTCTGCCTTTGGAGGATTGGGTCTTGGTTTTATTTGGGATTGCATGATCCATGCATTCCTGAAGGTGTTCATAGAATGCGTTTATAAAGGATTCTGCGGTCTGGGCCGTATTTTCCACAGGCCCGGGGGCTTTGAAGGATTCCACCTCAGTTTTGAGGAGTGTGAAATTTGCTTTAGAGAAGTTTTTCACTGTGGTTTTCTGGGCAGGGGGTGGGGTCGGGATGTGAAAATCCAGTGAGATTAGTTTATGATCTGATCTTACCAGTGAGGGATACACTGCTGGTCTGGAGCATAGAGTCCCCATGTTGGTGATGATCAGGTCCAGTATGTTTTCCCCTCTTGTGGGAGTGGTAACAAGTTGTTCCATAGCATTTGAGTTTATAAATTCTAGGAACTATTCAAACAACTCTAAACAAATTGAAGAGGTAATCACTAAGTTTTGGCCAATTTTAACAGGACATGAAGAATTGAAAAAAAAAATACATTTCAAAGTATCCTAAATTTACCAGACGTAGGGACACCAACATAAAAGAATTATTTGAGAAATTTCAACCCCAAGGGAGAACTAGTAATAGTAAGAATTTGAAAAAAGGCACTTACAAATGTGGAATGTGCAATCAGTGCACATGTATTTCAAATAGAGGCTCTTTACATATCCCTTCAAGGAATTTTTATTTCAAAGCCAACATTTATGCGAATTGTGCAACACAAGGAGTAGTATATTTGGCTTATTGCATAAAGTGTTATAGTTTCTATGTAGGTAAAACAGAGAGATCATTAAGAAAGAGAATATATGAACATTTGTATTAAGTCTCGAGAAAAAAAGAAACTAATGCTTTTTATAAACATTCTACTTCATGCCTAGAAATGTGTTTAAACTTTATCGTGTTAGAACAAGTACAAATGGATGGTAGAGGGGGTGATTGGGAAGCACGTCTAGAATATAAGGAACTTTTGTGGCAGCTCAAATTAGATGCTGCCACTAGTCCTGGTTTGAATGACAATATAAATATAAAATGTGTCCTTAAATTAAGAATGGCCAGACTGTGATTTCATAGTAATTCAATGTATTGTTTATAGAAATTGTTAATTGTCCGATCAGTATGCCATTCGTTTAGTTACATTAATGTAATACAATATGGGATAATATGTATATCATTTTTACTAATACATTGGTTTTTAACAAGTATTTTAGAGTAGTTTATATATAAAATATTTAAAAAAAAATTTAAGAAAATTTCCACCATATGTTTTATTAAGAACATTTTGTGTAAATTTTGTTTATTTAATTATTTATATATTTATATATCATAAAATTTATACATATTTTATATATATTTAATATTTTTAATATTTTTATATATTTATATACATGCTAGTTTTAATAGATATGGGTAGGATATAATTAAATATCAGGGTAAAGAACATAAAGTGAATTCATTCTATTGTAGGATATAAGAATATGGATCCAATGTATTTTAATATTTTAACAAAGTTAACATGATTTCCTATATTTTATTTATCTATATGAACATCAATGTATTGTATGGTAATGGTATAATGTTGCAAGTGAAGTGTAGTTAGGTCAGTCAATGACAGTATAGCTTTAAAGTTTAATTATTACTGTTGTCACATTGTGGTAAATGAGCCTTATATTAACAGCTCCATTCAGCATATATTTCATCTTAAAGAAAAACGTTCCGGCACAATTAAGGCTGTCCCATATATGTTACTTCAATTCTGCTTCACCTTCGTCGTAACCGCCAGCATACACCATAAAGAGGCGGAGAGGATTTTAAATTAATAATTTTAGACTTTAATACAAAAAACAAGAAACAACAACAACGGACAGTCAGATTTAGCGCTTTTGTCTCCTTTACGGAGACTTCATCAGAATCTGTTTTAAATTAAAACAGCAACTTTTTATATAGTTCCCAATAGTAGTTAAGTTAATTGATTAATAAATTGATTAATTAATATATGCAGATATAACACAGTTTAAAAGGGGACATTCACTTCCATGTTAAACCCACTCCTACTGTATTCAAATGCCACATATTAAAATGTTCAAACATACTGTTCTATTAATAAATATTCCAAAAATAAGTAGATGTATATATATATATATATATATATATATATATATATATATATATATATATATATATATATAAAAAATGTAAAAAAATGTGAAAAAATAATATAAATACAATTGTATAATGTAATATATGAAGTAAACAAAATAGAACCAATGCAAATTGTGATGTATTACTTGTGTTATGAGATATTCAAGGCTCAAAAACAATAACTACAGCATGAATATGAATCTAAATATCAATATACTAATATAAATATCAATATAGTATAAATGAATTATTATAAAAACTTTTATGTGTTCCATGTAACCTAAAAATAATAAATATAAATATATAAATAAATAAATAAATAAATGGATAATAAATATTTTGTTAAAAATTTGTTAAAAATATTATAATGAATTGATTAATTGTTTAAATAATTCGATGTTTATTGAATGCATTAAAAGTACATTAGTTAGTGTATTAATATAAGGATAAAAATAACTGAACCGAGTACGTGATACAACAGTATAATATAACTAATGTTAGGTCAAATTAAGAAAATATTTCTATGTGTTGAGTATATAAATGTATTGATTGCTAAATCCATTGGTTGGACTCTGTAAATTTCCAGTGGTAGTCATCATAATATAGACATTTCTCCACTAAACAGTCTTCCATAACATATTAAAAAGCATTTTGTATCATATCATTATATGTTTTGATATGATACAAAATGTTTTTTTAATATGTTTTTTAATATGTTTTTTAATATGTTATGGAAGACTGTTTAGTGGAGAAATGTCTATATTATGATGACTACCACTGGAAATTTACAGAGTCCAACCAATGGATTTAGCAATCAATACATTTATATACTCAACACATAGAAATATTTTCTTAATTTGACCTAACATTAGTTATATTATACTGTTGTATCACGTACTCGGTTCAGTTATTTTTATCCTTATATTAATACACTAACTAATGTACTTTTAATGCATTCAATAAACATCAAATTATTTAAACAATTAATCAATTCATTATAATATTTTTAACAAAATATTTATTATCCATTTATTTATTTATTTATTTATATATTTATATTTATTATGTTTAGGTTACATGGAACACATAAAAGTTTTTATAATAATTCATTTATACTATATTGATATTTATATTAGTATATTGATATTTAGATTCATATTCATGCTGTAGTTATTGTTTTTGAGCCTTGAATATCTCATAACACAAGTAATACATCACAATTTGCATTGGTTCTATTTTGTTTACTTCATATATTACATTATACAATTGTATTTATATTATTTTTTTACTTTTTTTTTACATTTTTTATATATATATTATTATCTACTTATTTTTGGAATATTTATTAATAGAACAGTATGTTTGAACATTTTAATATGTGGCATTTGAATACAGTAGGAGTGGGTTTAACATGGAAGTGAATGTCCCCTTTTAAACTGTGTTATATCTGCATATATTAATTAATCAATTTATTAATCAATTAACTTAACTACTATTGGGAACTATATAAAAAGTTGCTGTTTTAATTTAAAACAGATTCTGATGAAGTCTCCGTAAAGGAGACGAAAGCGCTAAATTTGACTGTCCG
Organism: Protopterus annectens; assembly: GCF_019279795.1. Lineage (NCBI taxonomy): Eukaryota > Metazoa > Chordata > Ceratodontiformes > Protopteridae > Protopterus > Protopterus annectens. Next base: position 836,968,518 of record NC_056746.1, read on the forward strand.
TTGTTGTTGTTTCTTGTTTTTTGTATTAAAGTCTAAAATTATTAATTTAAAATCCTCTCCGCCTCTTTATGGTGTATGCTGGCGGTTACGACGAAGGTGAAGCAGAATTGAAGTAACATATATGGGACAGCCTTAATTGTGCCGGAACGTTTTTCTTTTTGATATATTTCATCTTGATAAAGCTTGGTATTGAGACCAAGCGAAAGCGCTTGATTCTAATTGTTTTTTTGGTTTAATGAAAGATTTTACGCTGAATAGCGAACTTTTTAATGTTCATTTTTAGACAAGAACAATAAAGTCTGTTTCCTTCTAAAGTTTCTCCAACGGTCTGGTTCTTCACACAGTGGAAGTGTTGCTTTGGTGTGAACTGCTTCATTTTTGTATTATATGTCTGCAAAGGAGACATCCTCAGACGGCGACCGTGGGGACCCCTCTGATTCATTGAGATCCATGTCCAATGTGATTGACTCCTGTGGGGAGTCCAAATGCTTCTTCTTGCAAGTTTTCTTCCGAGGTACCTCTTCAGAAGGGTATTCCGGAGAGGTCTCAGAAGATAAATGACCACCCACTGGGGTTTCCTGAAGCTCTGGGTCTCTACGCTTCTGTGGAGTCAGTTTGGCTGAGACAGACACCAGCGCTCTAAGGGATAGAATGAATGCAGCAGATGGTGAGGCTGTCTCTGAGAACAGAGCTCTCCTCATAACTTCAAAGGCCCCACTCCCCTGAGCCGAAGAACCTTCCAGCTCCAAGGAACCAAGGGGCATCCTCGGCACCACAGGAGTAGACTCCGAAACGGAGGTAGGAGCCGAGCTCACCCAAGCCGAGGCTCTGAGAGGAAGAGTCGAATCTGACAAAATATTGGCTCCACTCACCCCCCCCAGGACCCAGCTCCTAGACTCCACGGACGGCAACAAGGTAGTTAGAGCAGTCAGAATCGAAGATCCTTGAGTAGGTCTCGGGTCCAACAAACCCATCATCATCGGCTCCACACATTCTGGCTCTGAGACCACTGGTCAGATCAGAGGAATAGAGGTAGAAGGGGATGGTCCAGTCGGTTCCGAAGCCCTGAGGGTTGGTTCTGATAATAATTTGGCTAGCTCTGGAATCCTTAGCAATCTCTGCACAACTCGATCCACATCAAAGTCAGAAAGGCTTCTTGATAATCTGGATGACAGGGCTGGTGATGCAGACATCTGAAGTAGTGGTGATCTCAAAGATAGAGATACCGGCTCCAATGTTGGGGACCAGCTCCTTACTTGTACAACCATCGGCTCTGAAGGCAGTGGGCAGTGGAGCTGAGGTTGAAATTTTTTAAGAGTGAACTTTTTTAGTAACAGTTGGAGACAATCTCAATGCCTTTTTAGATGGCTCTAACTCTGATGATGTAGATTTTTTTGAGGACTTCTCAGAAGTAGGTGACTTACTTTTTTGTGTTTCTTGACCATGTTCAAGGGCTTCAGTGAATGAGAACTTTAGGGGCCCTCTTAAAATTAGTTTGTTTTTCCTCTCATGCAGGACTCTTGAGCTAAATGAATGACGTATGGCACAAGAGTCCTGCAAATGAATTGCTCCTAAACAATATACACATTCCGTGTGACCATCAGTTAATGAAATTTTTTGCCCACGCTTAGGACACTTCTTAAAACCAGAAGGTTTTGATTCTTTCGACTGTTTAGACGTTAAGGAAGTTTGTCTCAAGTTAGCAAAGAAAGAATTGACTTGGATCTCTCTAATTTAAACGAGGTTATAGTAACAAGATATACCTATAAATGTAATCACTAGTACCGAAGGAAAACGCACAGATACACACGCACACACACACACACACACACACACACACACACACACACACACACACACACACACACACACACACACACTAATCCCTTCAAATACAAGGATAAAGGAATCCTCTAATTTAAACGGACTACTGCAAGTATAATAAGGAAAACTGCAAATATCTAGCTATTAAATGGAAAACGCTAACTACTTATATAAACTCTAGTATATAAAGTCAAGTACTGCACACTGAAATAAGCAAACTGTCAAAGATACTGGAAAAAAAGACTCTCTTTAGAGGCAAAAATACACAAACTCTAGCAAAGAACTACTTTACTATTAGAAATATTAATTCTGATTACTGAAGAAAAGGGATAGGGCAAGTAAAGGCCCAACTAACCGAAGGCCTAAGAGTTATAATTAAAAGATTATATTTTCACAAAAAAGAACAGCAAACAGCACACTATGAGGATAAAGCCCTCCAAACTATTTTTTAAGGAAAACTATGAAATTTTAAGTAGTTATCCGCAAAAAATTTAGAAAAATCATGTACTTAGCCTGAGCTAGCATAGAAAACTCTCGATCTGTATCAGCGACAAACGAGATCTGAGTTGGGCACTAGTGCATCATGGGATAGGAGATTAGCCTTGAGCTAGCTGAAGACTTTGAGCTTGTAAAAACGGCTGAGTCTGAGCTGATCCCATCAGTAAGAATGAATGCGAGATAGGACAACTTCACATGGATTGTTTCCATCCATCCCTCCACAACCCCTTTCTCCAATTTTTGCACATGGGGTCAGTGTGTCACTTCAACATTGACAATCATCTAGAGCTAAGGTTCACACCGCCAGGTGGCTAGCCCTGCCTTGGCTGTTCTTCCATACCACACACTCTAATGCACATTCATATCTATGTTCAATTTGGAGTGTCCAGTCCACTTACTGCAGGTTTTTAGAATGACATGTCTTTGCAATGTGGGAGGAAACCAGAGCATCTGAAGGAAACCCACGTGAACACAGGGAGTACATGCAGACTCTACACAGAAGGCACCCCAGCCGAGAGTTGAAATAGGGAACTTCTTGCTGTGAGGCGACAATGCTATCCACTCTGCCACTGTGCTGCCCCCTTAAAAAAGGAGATTGTCTTCATGAAACAAAAGCTGTATTAATTAAGACGTTATTTATGGAAGAGACAAATGTTCTTCAACTGTATAAAAGTTAAATATGTACCACATTAGTTAAGCATGTTAAGACAAACCACATTAGAGTCTGAGAAAAAAAATAAAAGAAAGGTAAAGAATTAATTTAGAGACAAGTATGAAGTATATGCAACTTATTGTGAAGTACACAGACAATGGGCAGAATTCAGAAAGATTACCACAGGCAGTCAGCACATTTTATCCCTTATGGTAGCCATTTCCAATCCAGCGACAACCCTGCCACAGTGCTGTAACATACTGTGTGTGTGTGTGTGTGTGTGTGTGTGTGTGGGGCCTACTGCAAATGTAAATGAGTTATTCCAGGGGAACAGTCTGTCCTAATGTGCCTTGTGCTGTCCCCCCAGAAATGACAGTAAGGTGTTTATGCAGCCAAGTAAGTTACTTAGGCTGGCTGTGTTAATTAACAGAGCCAAAAGTTTGAGTTCAGTCATTACTTCCAGTTAGAAGTAAGTGCCAGGGAGTGCAATGGCAAGGCAGTGGTGGAGGGGTGTGTGTGTGTGTGTATGTTCTTCGTGTTTCACTGTTGCAGTCATTACATTTGGATAATCCTGCTGGCAGGTTGCCCACAGCTGGCCTGAATTCCAAAGTCTTGGGTCCTGCGTCGGCTGCTGTCGCCCCCTCCCTGACATCAGGTCGTCAGGGGTATAAAAGAAGTGGGCGATGCCATTTTCTTCAGTCTTTCTTGCCGTGCGGTGCCCAAAGTAGAAGCAGTTTGCAAGTGCCGGTCGGCCGACTCCTGAAATTTTCGTGTTTGAGTTTCAGAACCGAAGTCTTCAATAAAGCTAAGTACCCCGTTGGGGAAACTTTTTTCTTGCTCCAGACCGATGTCAGAAAAAGTTAATAATTGTATTACTTGTGGAAAGCAAATACCTCATAAGGATTTTCATTCTTACTGTATTCCTTGCCTAGGCCCTGATCACAACGTTTCTGGTTGTCAATTTTGTGCTAGATTTAACCAACGCACTATTAAGCGTCGGAATTCTTTTGCTTTAAAGTATTTTGGTAGCAGGTTTAATTATCCTCAAATGTCGTTGGATAGCCATCTGACTACCGGAGTTTACAAAAAAACACAAAGAAAAGGATAAAGAAAAACAACCAAGGTCCAAAACCGACGATGAAGCTTCTCCTAAGCCATTCGCCAGTTCTCAGTGAGGCACTTTCGCAACCCCTGACACCTGCTACTTGTCACAGACCGCTACCGACTCCCACATGGAGTCGGCCATGCCACTGGATACTCAAAGTATTGGAGCCTCGGACGCTAATCCCTCAGATGGGTCTGGAGCCGCTGAGCAGGTACCGGCTTTTGAGGGTGTATTCAGACCACAACATCTTTACATTAAAATGACTTCAGCTTCAAAGACTAAAGCAGCTTCTAAAGCAAAGAGACAAACTCAAGAGCCACGTGTACAGGCCTCTATGCCCAAAAAAACAAATGATCAAGATGGCCAAAGACCTGATTACTTTGCAAGAAACTGACTATGAATCTTCAGATCAGGTTTGTATTTCTTCTGATTCCTCTTCTGATCAGGGATATTCTTTACCCCCCTATGAGGATTCTGATGCTGAAGAATCTATACCTTCAGCATCCCCTCCTGAAGATTATTCCTTTGGGGAAACCTTGCATACCGTGAGGGAGCATTTTCACTGGGAAAGCCAAGATTTTTCAGAATCAAAAAAGAGGCTCAGGGATTTCCTCTTACTACCACAGCACAGGCCTCTAGCCATTCCTCCTGTGTTAGACATTGTAGATTATGTGTTTTCGGAGTCTAGTTTGACCCCTGACTCCTTACCTCCAGCTCCTGTTACGCCTGACAGATATTACAGGGTTCGTGACTCACACAAATTTCTTTTTAAAAACCCTGCTGCTGACCCAGAAACTATTTCATAGGGTCCCAAGGGAGTTAAGGCCTCTACAGCAAAAAACCCAACCCCCTCTGACAGGGATTCAAGAGCACTGAATAGACGGGGGGAAAAAGGTTTACACATCTGCAACTTTGGGTACAAGGGCCTTAAACTGTCAGTTTCATATGCTCAAGTATCAGCAACATATCATGGGATTGCTTAAACAGAAAATGATGTTAAATTCTGAATGTGCTGAAAACAAGGAAATGCAGGATTTATTGCATGCAGCTGAACAAGCTGGAAAGCATACTTTGCAATGTGGTTTTGATTCTTTGGAGGCCACCTGCAGGGCCGCAGGTACGGGTTTTGTGATTAGGAGGCATGCTTGGTTAAAGGAACAAAATCTGCCTGATCATGTTAAGGTTAAGTTACTAGATGCACCTTTACAGCATGATACTTGTTTGGTGCTAAGGAAAATGGAAGACAAAGCAAAATCTATGCAAACTGTTAAAGAGTTTTTACAAGTGCAGCCACCTAGGTTTAGTAGACACTGGCCTACAAAAAATTGGTCCTTTCCTGTGTCAGACAGACCTCAAAGGGGCAGATCAAGACGCTCAAGGGGCAGATCCCAGGTGCAAGGTTCTTATAGGTCAAAACAATGGGGTGCTTCTACCTCCAAAGCTGGAGAAGATAAAGCACAAACGTACAGAAAGCAGTCCCAATGACTTTCCCCTGCCTGCTGCCTGCACCAAGCACTTATCTTCTGGCAGCACCCTTAGGGGGAAAATTAGCACTTTTTGCTCAAAATTGGCACATTATAACCCAGGACAAATGGGTTCTAAATATAGTGTCACAAGGCTACAAATTCCATTTCCATACTCAGCCAAAGGCAAACGGCTGGCCAGATCTGCCAAAAAATCAATGGGCAGAGGCACAAAAACAATTTTCATCCCTCATGGACATGAGGGCCATTCAGCAAGTACCAGAGCAAGAGCGGGGATAAGGATTTTACTCAAGACTGTTCTTGGTACCCAGAAAGGACAAGGCCTGGAAGCCAATACTGGACCTATCTATGAACACATTCCTGGATATTCCAAAATTAAAAATGTTGACTTTGCAGCAGCTTCTGCCCATGCTGGGCAAGACCGCTTGGCTTGTGACTTTAGACCTAAAAGAGGCATACCTGCATGTTCCAGTCAGACAATCGTGCAGAAGACACCTCAGATTCAAGGCTGGTTCAATACATTTCCAATTCTCTGCACTGTCCTTTGGCTTATCTACTGCACCCAGGATCTTTACAAAGTGCCTGGCACCAATAATTGCATTCTGCAGACAAAGAGGAATACAAATATAGCCTTACTTGGACGACTGTCTAATTCAAGCAGAGAACAAGGACATTCTTCTTCAACATCTGGCGTTTGTGAAAAGACTACTAACATGCCTAGGGTACACAGTCAACGAAAAGAAATCAAAACTAGTACCCTCTCAAGATATAACATTCCTGGATGCAAGCTTGAATACAACTGCCCAGATGGTTCATCTCACGCCAGATAAACAAAGGCAACTGACTACCTATTTCACAATGTTGTCAACAAAGGCCCAGTTATCTGCAAGAAAAATTCTGCAGGCTTTGGGCTTCATGGCATCCTGCATCCTACTAATTCCATATGCAAGACTGCATATGAAGAAACTTCAGTGGTACCTAAAAAGTGTTTGGACTCAACATTGCCACAGCCTGGAAACAATTATTACTCTCATTCCCTGCCTGCAACAGGAGTTTCGATGGTGGGCAAAAGCTTGTCACCAGAACAAGGGACAGCCATTCACATTACCCCCCCAGCCAGGCAGACACTAACAACGGATGCATCAGATTATGCCTGGGGGCCCACATGGCAGGAAGATTCATTCAGGGCACATAGACCTCAAATCAAATGCATCTACATATCAATCAAAAAAAGATGCTAGCTGTTCAAAATGCCCTGACAGCCTTCAAGGACCTACTTCAGCCGGGACAACCGCTGATAGACAACACCACGGTCATGTGGTACATAAACAAGCAGGGGGGCACACATTCTTACCCCCTTTGTAGACTAGCTATGACATTGTGGGACACAGCTTTGATTTACCAAGTACATTTGCAGGCACAATTCCTGCCAGGAAAGGAAAATACTCTGGCAGATGAACTAAGCAGAAACCTCATGGATCCCTACGAGTGGCAGCTGGATCCACAAGTCTTCAGCATGATAACAAGGAAATGGGGACACCCGGACATAGATCTATTTGCCTCCCCTCACAACTACCAACTAAAAAGATTCTGCACAAGGACTTATCACAGACAAGCATGGAAAGTGGACGCCCTATCTTTCAGCTGGAAAAACCTATCAGCCTTCCCTCCACTGCCTCTCCTCCCGAAGGTACTCCTAAAGGTCAGACAGGAGAAACCAAAGATCATACTGATTCCCCCAGACTGGCCCCGCCAGTACTGGTATCCAATCCTAAGGAACTTGTCTCGTTACCCAGCTTGGACCTTACCTCAATTACCTCGTCTACTGTCCCAGCAAAACAATCAGATCCTGCACAGCCAACTCAGGACATTAAACCTGGCAGCATGGCGGATAATGTAGTCATACAAAAAAACACCTCTCAGCAAAGCTGTGATGGATGTCATTCTGGAAGCCAGAAGGCCTAGTACAAGAAAGTCTTATGCTGGAAAATGGAAGAGATTCTGTGCTTGGAACCAGGCACAAAGAACTGATACAACTGTACCAAATATTCTTCAGATTTTGCAATACTTAACAGAGATGCTGGACAAAGGCTTATTTCGGCTCATTACAATAGAGAGCCACCAATTTTTTCTCACCCTTTATTAAAGCAGTACCTCAGAGGAGCCAAAAATGTAAGGCCTCCAAGAAGATCACCAATACCTGCATGGGACCTCAACTATGTCTTGGAAAAGCTCACCTTGTCTCCTTTTGAGCCAGCAGCTACTGTTGATATAAAGTTTTTACCTTGGAAAACAGCTCTGCTCCTAGCAATTACTTCAGCAAGAAGAGTTTCAGAGCTACAGGCGCTCATGGCTGTGGAGCCTTTTATCATTTTTTTATCCAGACAGGGTCTCCCTGAGAACAAACCCAACATTTATGCCTAAAGTGGTGTCCAGGGTGGCTCTTAACCAAACTATTCATCTGCCAAATTTTTATCCAAATCCACAGAACAAGGGGGAGAGAATTCTGCACTCTTTGGATGTACACAGACAACTTAGATTCGACTTGGACAGGACCAAAGCTTTCGGGAAGACAGAGCAATTACTAGTGGCATATGCTGCAGGATCACAAGAAAAGGCTATTTCAAAGCAGACTATCTCAAAGTGGATAGGACACTGCATTCGTTTATGTTATTCACACCATGGCAAGCCATTGCCTAGGGAAGTTAGGCCACATTCCACCAGAGCTACAGCCACTTCAGCAGCTTTTCTCAGGGGAGTTCCAACCAGAGACATTTTAGAGGCGGCTACTTGGAGTTCAGTGCACACCTTTACAAAGCATTACCATCTGCCATTCTACTCTAAATCCAGAGCAGGCTTTGCCACTGCAGTTCTGCAGGGACTCATAGCCGCTCCTAATGCTGTTTAGCTCCAGCCTCCCAACCATAGATTTGGGACTCTACCCAAATGTAATGACTGCAACAGTGAAACACAACGAACATAGTACAGTTGTGTACACTTACCATAAATGTAGATGTTCGAGTGTATTCACTGTTGCAGTCCAGGTTACCCACCCACCATCCCCCTGTTTTCAATGGATCTTATCTTTCCTTCTCTGATTTATACAACCTATGTGGTGTATTTGCTTATAGATGAAGGTAAAAATTATATTGGTGCATGTTATATATATATATATATATATATATATATATATATATATATATATATATATATAAAATTTGGCTATCCTTTTAAGGGGCACCTGGCATCTGGGGCAAGAAAAACTGAAGAAAATGGCGTCGGCCGCTTCTTTTATACCCCTGACGACCTGCCGTCAGGGAGGGGGCAACAGCAGCCGACGCAGGACCCAAGACTTTGGAATTCAGGCCAGCTGAGGGAAACCTGCCAGCAGGATTACCCAAATGTAATGACTGCAACAGTGAATACACTCGAACATCTACATTTATGATAAGTGTACACAACTGTACTTTGCATGTGTGAGTGTATGAAGAGACTGAAAGATGAGTGCCCTAAGGTGTGTGTGTGTGTGTGTGTGTGTGTGTGTGTGTGTGTGTGTGTGTGTGTGTGTGTGTGTGTGTGTGTGTGTGCGTCTGTGGGTGTCTGTCTGTTTGTGTATGTCTCTGTGTGTGTGTGTGTGTGTGCCTATATGTGTGTGTGTGTGTGTGTGTCTGTGTCTGTCTGTGTGTGTGTCTGTGACTGTGTGTGCCTGGGGGGGAATGGTTAAGGAATAGGTATGATATGTGTGTGTGTGTGTGTGTGTGTGTGTGTGTGTGTGTGTGTGTGTGTGTGTGTATGTGTTGGGGGAGGGGGGTTAGTGAATGGGTGAGTGTGTCTGAGTGAGATCAATTGGGGTGGCTGTGCATGAGTGAATGTGTGTATTTATGTGTTAGAGGTTGTCATACCTTCACGTTCTCCTAGGCTAATGAGCAAGTCCTACAATATGGAGGAGGATACTAGACACAAGAGATACTCTTTATTTTGTGACCTAAAGGCAGTTAAAAAGGTAATAGAACAAGTTTTGCTGCACATAAGATGTGGGGCAGAGAAACATTAGACACATGGGATACTCTTTGTATTTTGGGTAAAGGCACTTAGAAAAGATTCAAACCCTGTATCTCTGACACTCAAAACAGCTTTTTAGCAGATATTTAGTCTGCTGTCAGTAGACACCAGGGATGCTCTTACATATTACCTTAAGTCTTTAAAAAAATTGTTAAACTAAAATTTGGGGGGGGGTTGAACTCTGTACCCTCAACACAAAACCTAGCTTCTTAATAGAGTGCTAGTCTTCACCACCACCACTACACACTAGGGATAATCTTAACATGTTACTTTAAGTCTTAAAAAGATAAAGTAAAAGGGGGGAGGGGGCAGCTTGTTAAACCAGAGTCTTAACCCACTGAGCTAAATGACGAGGGATTTGTATGAGTGTTTTTTTTTAACTGTAACAAAAATAAAAACTTAATGACTGGCATTATTCTCTGGCTGCAGTGGTTCATGAGTTACAAGGGACAGTGCATTTATAACAGGCAACATCAAGAGCAGTATGTAAAATCAAGGCCATGCTAAGGCTTCAGAACAAACCCAAAAGAAACACTATACATCACCACAGAGAAGTTTTAAACTATTACTTGGACTGGTTTCAAATGTTAATAGAGCAGCATGTCTAGCAAAACATTTTCACTCCTTGTTTCTTCCTATCCATATCCAAAATCAAGAGCTTCCAACTTCTCAGTGTTTGTATTATCTTTTATTTTGTCCCTTCCCACATATCCCTAACTGCCATAATCGAATTTTTTTAATCCATACACAAAAAATCTTCATGTTATGGCCCCATAGATGAGGATATTGCTGAACCAGTTCATGAGTGGGTACATAGTTTACCACTGTTGCCTTTGTTTTACCTTATTTATTTTATACAATGAAAAGACTTGAAACTGTCTGAAAATATTCTCTAACTCTGAAATCTCCTTTTATGGATTTATCAAGTACAAAGTAATGTAATCTACAGATTAAGGTAACTTTTCTTGATTACAATGCGAATTATATCTATGAATTTGTGAGTTCCACATTTTCTTTCCCAGTGGCTCTAAATACAAAGCAGTTAAATGAGAAAGAAGACAACCCTGCCTGCTTCCTCTTCTCAAGTACAACTTGTTGGAGAGGGACCTTCCCAACATAATTCTTGCTTCTGATCTTTCATATATCCTGCTAATTTAACTCTCTTATTTTGTCAAGTAATGCCAGTGCTACCATTGTCCTGTTCATAAAATCCATATGACTGTATTGAATCCTTTCTCTGCATATACTGCTTTTGTTATATATTGTTACTTTCAGTTCATTTTTGATATGTACAATTTACTGCTTTTGTGTTCTTAATGGCGTCACATTTTTGTCTCCTTTCCACAAAATCACATTGATCCATATGCATCACTTCTGATACCACCACCTTTGCAATTCTATCATCTAGTATAGATATCCATCCATCCGCAACCCCACTTCCCATTTCTCACATGGGGTCAGGGTGTCACTTCTATAGTGACAGTCATCTGGAGCCACCGTTCAAACCACTGGATAGTTAAGTCATGCTACTAATATGTTCTTTCATACCATACATTTGCACACATACTCATATCTGTGGTAAATTTAAAGTGTCCAATCCACCTACTGCATTGCATGTCTTTGGGAATGTGGGAGGAAACCCATGCAAACACAGGGAAGATATGCAGACTCCGCACAGAAGGCACCCCTGCCAAGAATCAAACCAGAAAACCTCTTTCTGTGAGGTAACAGTACTATCCACTGTGCCGCTATATAATCATGGTTTAAAATTGAAGTGATTCTATTTGAAGCTAGATCTGTAGGGTCTTTACTGTCTTTGGGTAATATAGCCACCACAGCTTTCTTCCAAGGTACTGATATGATGAAATATTTAGGTGCATGGATTAAAAGGAATTCTGTTATAGCAGATAAGGATATGTGGAAGAAACTAAACAAAAAATACTATGTAAATTGAGAAACTGGAAGCTCTTGATTATGGATATGGGTAGTAAGATACCAGCTCGACTATGAACATATTGAGATCCTACTAGATGATCTGGGGACTGTTGGCCTGACAACAGGGAATTGTAGTTTTCCGTGCTTCATTGTAGCCCTCACCAGTGATATTTATATTTATTTGTTATTGGAACCTTCCACCCTTGAATTTTTTAAATTTGTCTGGTACTTTACTGTAGAAGATTAAGAAAGAACAACTATCAAGCTTTGTCCTGAAGGCCCTGGTTTGAGTCTCTCACTGTCTATTTTCCTACTATGCATCTGTGTAAACCACTTCAGCAGACAGTGCTCCTAAATGGCCCTTGAAACAAGGCACATGAACGTACTAGGTTTTATTAGAAAGTAAAATAAATGTGTCTTTCTATATACATATGAACTGAGTCATGTTTATTTATACTGTTTCACTGCCCATGCCCACAGAATATTCCTTGCCTTCTGTGAATTTCCTTACAACAAAGTATGCCTTCATGGAAAGTATACGTAGATGCAGTGCAGCTGTTTGTACATTAAATATATTCCCTGCAGTGTATTTGTCATGTATTTATCTGTGCAACAATTTGCTGTTGTGTTGTGCAGTCAGTTATATTGTCTTTTATTTTATAACAATATAATGCATTGCTATTGATCCAGGATAATTGTCTAGTATCGATTGTCTTGTAACATCCCTGCATTATATACCTTAAGAGGCTTGCATCTGTTTGCTTCATTACTTTAATTAGACCACATGTATATATGAACCTTGTGTTTCTCCCTGAGTGTACTATTGTAAAAGGTTCACTTCTTCATTATAAAAGTTTCACTGCTTCAGTGGGACCTTCTGCTTAGGAAATTAAATGAACTGATGGGTGAGTGACCATCTCCACTGGCACAGAGGGATGGAGCCCTGACTATGACCCAATGACCTGAGTTTGACTAGTGGCTTATGCATCTGCTGGAGCTGGCATGAAGAAAGAGATAAATAATGAGACTCAAGCCTGCTTGCCTCTCCTGAAGGCAGTGGGTTGGTTGGAAATTTGTTTGGGCACACTCTTCATGGTCAAGTCCACAGGTGGAAACCAGAGGTCACATGGAGGTGGTCTGGGCATACTCTTCATGCTCAAGTCCACAGGTGGAAACCAGGGATCACATGGAGGCGCTGTCTACGGTGGGGCAGGGCCATCATTACATTGCTTGTGGAGTTGTGAACATTGGTTTCAAGGCCCATTGCACTCCACCCTCTGGACACTGCAGGCATGCACAGGGAACCGATGTGGCTGCAGAAGCAGTATGATTACTGATCATCCATACCTTTGCCCTGATGTTGGGATAACAAATGGGCCCATTGGGTGAATAGTATTAGAACTGATGATAAGCAAGGATGAGAGCAAGAAAATTACCTGCTGAGTGAAAGTTAATATACCAGCAAGTGATAGCCAGTTGAGATGCATAGTCCTGTCTCATCTTGGCTGGCTATCACTTGCTGGTTAATATACTAGCAAGTAATAGCCAGCTGAAATGATAAAGGACAATGCATTTATGAGTTCCCACAGTTACGTCTGCTTTAGAATCAACAGTTTAGTAATGTATCTGTGAGGGTTTCTAAGATTTTGTTTTAGCCTAGAAAACAGTACAGCTTGAACAGTGTTTATTTTGGATTTTCCATTAGGCAATGCCTGTCTGTATTCAGTAAGCCCACTTGTTGCTGCAGTTTGATAACTGCTGTGTGTAGCTGTTAACTGTACAACAAGTAATCTGTTATTCTCAGTTGTTTACTGCTTTGAACTGTACACATAGCTGCAAATGTGCAGAACTTTGTGAAATTTGAAGTTTTTCTTTTTTCCTAAGGAAGACCCATATCACTTAAAATGTGTGCCCTGCTGTTGACATTGTATACATCTATGTATGACATCTAAATTCCTTCCTTTCTAGTAGAGCATTGAGGAATAAAGTGATGCTCATCGTGTTACCCTGCTGCAGTCATCACACTTGGATTATCCTGTCGTCAGGTGGTCCCACAGTCGGCCTGAATTCCAAAGTCTTGGTCCGGCGTCGGTTGCTGTCGCTTCTTCCCTGACGTCAGTGCACCAGGGGTATATAAGAGGCATCCGACGCCATTTTCTTCAGTCTTTCTTGCCGCGCGGTGCCCGAAGCAGAAGCAGAATTTTAGTCCGACGTCTTCAAAGCTAAGTACCCCGTTGGGGAACCTTTTCTTGCCTCAGTCCGATGTCAGAAAAAGTTAACAATTGCATTTCTTGTGGGAAGCAAATACCTCATAAGGACTGTCATTCTTATTGTATACCTTGCCTAGGCCCAGACCACGACGTCACTGGTTGTCGTTTTTGTGCTAGGTTCAATAAGCAAACTATAAAGCGACGCTTTGATTTTGCATGACACTACTTCGGTAGAAAATTTAATTACACTATGCCATCGGAGCAACCGACTCCGGCGTGCATAAAAAACGCAAAGATAAAGACAGGCAGCCTAGATCCAAGCCAGACTCCGAGGCCTCAGCTGGGCTGGTCGCCGGCTCTCCGGTTTTCAGTGAGGTGCCTACGCAGCCCCTGGCGACCGCAGAATTGGAACCCCAGACCACTTCGGATTCTCAAGCAGAGAGTTCTAGGCCGACGCAGCCATTTTCTTTAGGCCCTACTGGCAACATTGCAGAAGGAGAAGCCGGTGCTGCGGAAACACCTTCGGTTACAGAAGGTGTCTTCAGACCAACTACTCTCACCATAAAATCTTATGCTAAGCTTAAGACTCCTCTAAAACCAAAAAAGACTGCACATCAGTCTCCAGTTCAAGGCCCCATGCCTAAGAAACAGATGCTTAAAATGGCTGAAAATTTGATTTCTTTAATCAGGGGTCCCAAACCCCCCCCCCCCCCCCCCCCAGACAAAAGGCCTAGACAAGAGGAGGATTATGCCTCCTCTGATTAAGTGTCTATTTCCTCAGGCTCCTCTGAGGAAAAGGATTACTCCTTACCCCTTATGAAGATTCTGATGCTGAAGATTCCATTCCCTCAGCTTCTCCCCCTGAAGACTATTCCTTTGGGGAAACCTTACATACCATGAGGGAACATTTCCACTGGGAAGGTCAGGACTACTCCAACTCAAAGAAAAGGCTCTGAGAGTTTCTTTTACTCCCCCAGCACAGACCACTTGCTATCCCTCCAGTATTAGACATTGTGGATGATGTTTACTTAGAATCTAGTCTAAATCCAGATTCTCTGCCTCCTGCTCCAGCCAAACCAGATAGATATTATAGAGTGCCTGACTCACACAAATTCCTTTACAAAAGCCCTGTTGCTGACCCAGAGACAATCTCCCAGGGTCCCAAATGGGTTAAGGCTTCTATGGCTAAAATTTTTGTACCCTCTGAAAGGGACTCCAGAGCACTAGATAGGTGGGGGAAGAAGGTTTACACCTCAGACACTCTAGCTATGAGAGCACTAAATTGTCAATTTCACATGCTGAAATACCAGCAATTCCTAATGTCTCAAATAAAACAAAAGATGAGCACGCACCCTCAACAGTCTGAATTCAAGGAAATGCAGGATCTGTTGCATGCAGCTGAACAGGTGGGCAAACATACTTTACAATGTGGATTTGATTCCTTGGAAGCTCCCTGTAGAGCAGCTGTTACTGGGTCTGTTATACGTAGGCATGCTTGGTGAAAGGAACAAACTCTGCCTGATCATGTTAAAGCAAAGTTACTAGATGCACCCTTACAGCAGGATGTCTTATTTGGGGTTAAAGCAGAAGAGGTTTTAAAGAAAATGGAGGATAAGGCAAAATCTATGCAGACGGTCAAAGATTTCTTACAGGTACAACCCCCACACTTCAGCAGAAATTGGCCAGCAAAAAATTGGTCCTTTCCAGCTTCTGACAGACCACAGAGGGGTAAATACAGATGCCCAAGGGGTAGAGGACAAGCTGGGGCACTGCAACACAGAAGGGAGGAGAAGACAGGTCCCAAACTACTAGAAAACAAACACAATGACTTAAACCTCAAACTGCCAAGCAAAAATCTCTTGGCAGCTCCCTTGGGAGGAAAATTAGCATTTTTTATAGACAACTGGCGCATCGTCACAAAAGATAAATGGGTCCTAGACATTATCTCACAAGGATACAGATTCCATTTCCACACCTTGCCAAGGATAAAAGGAATGCCAAACTTGCCACAAAATCAATGGGCAGAGGCACAAAAACACATTACAGCTCTCATGGACATGAGAGCCATTCAACTGGTACCTACACAGGAGCAAGGCCAAGGATTTTACTCAAGGCTCTTTCTAGTCCCCAGAAAGGACAATGCTTGCAGACCCATTCTGGACCTTTCAATTCTAAACACCTTCTTGCAAGTACCCAAATTCAAGATACTAACACTTCAGCAGCTTCTTCCCATGTTGGGCAAGAAAGCTTGGCTAGTAACGTTGGACCTCAAGGAGGCATACCTGCATGTCCCCATCAGACAAAATTGCAGAAGATACCTCCATTTCATTGCAGGTTCAACCCAATACCAGTTCTCTGCACTGCCCTTTGGCTTATCTACTGCACCCAGGGTCTTCACAAAATGCCTGGCACCAGTAATTGCATACTGCAGACAAAGAGGAATTCAAACATACCCATACCTGGACGACTGCTTCATCCAAGCAGAAAGCAAGGACATTCTCTTACAACATCTGACTTTTGTAAAACACCTTCTAAGTTGCCTAGGGTACACAGTAAACAAAAATAAATCAAAACTAGTGCCCTCACAAAATATGACATTCCTAGGTGCCAGCTTGAATATAATGGCCCAGATGGCTTATCTGATGCCAGACAAACAACTACAACTAACTCAATACTTCAAAATAATGGCAACAAAGACCCATCTCCCTGCAAGAAAAATTCTGCAGGCCTTGGGCTTCATGGCATCTTGCATACTACTAATACCATTTGCAAAACTGTATATGAGGAAATTACAATGGTACCTGACAAGCATATGGACTTAACACAGCCACAGCTTGGAAACAATGATACCTCTCATTCCCTGCCTTCAACAGGAGTTTCTATGGTGGTCACTGGCATGTCACCTCAACAAGGGTCAGCCTTTCACCTTACCCCCAGCCAGGCAAACTATGACAACAGATGCATCAGACTATGCCTGGGGGGCACACATGGCAGGACGGTGCATTCAAGGCATATGGACTGCAGATCAAAGGAATCTGCACATCAATCAAAAAGAAAAGCTAGCTGTACAGAATGCTCTGACAGCCTTCAAGGACCTCTTACATCCAGGACAGCTTATAATAAGGACAGACAACACCACTGTAATGTGGTACATAAACAAGGGGGTACACACTCCTACTCTCTATGCAGGCAAGCAATGACCTTGTGGAACACAGCATTGGCTTACCAAGTTCAATTACAAGCTCAATTCCTGCCAGGAAAAAAGAACACATTGGCAGGCGACTTAAGCAGAAACATCATGGATCCCCACGAGTGGAAACTGGATCCACAAGTATTTGCAATGATAACTCAAAAATGGGGGCACCCAGACATAGTTTTGGGGGTTGGCAAACAGGTCTATCAGCTATCAAAATTTTGCACAAGGACATTTCACCATCAAGCTTGGAAAGTGGACGCACTCTCATTCATTTGGAAAATGCTGACAGTATATGCCTTTCCTCCATTGCCCCTTCTCACAAAGGTGCTTCTGAAAGTCAAGATGGAGAGACCTGGAATGATAATCATTGCCCCGGACTGGCCTCGCCAGCACTGGTACCTACAACTAAGGAACATGGCCCAGGGCCCACCATGGATTTTACCACAAATTCCTCATCTACTCACACAGCAAGGCAGTCAGATTCTACACGGCCAGCTCAAAACCTTAAATTTGGCTGCATGGCAAATCACCTAAGCAACCAGCCAGCCCCTCTTTCACAAGCTGTTATGGATGTCATTCTGGAGGCCAGGAGGCCCAGCACCAGGAAAACCTACTCAGACAAATGGAAAAGATTTTGCGCCTGGAACCAAGCTAAAGGCCAAAATACCCTTCAGCCGGACATGCCTCAGATTCTACAATATTTAATTGAGATGTTACACAAAGGACTTTCTTTTTCATCTATTAAAATCCATGCCTCAGCTATTTCAGCTCACTACAACATGGATCCTCCCTTATTTTCACATCCACTTCTAAGGCAGTATCTCAGAGGGGAAAAAAACATTAGGCCTCCCAGGAGAGCGCCAACACCAACTTGGGACCTAAATTTTGTTCTGGAAAAACTTACGCTGCCACCTTTTAAGACAGCTTTCTCAGTTGACTTAAAGTTTATATCATGGAAGACTGCCCTGCTGCTAGCAATTACTTTAGCCAGAAGAGTCTCAGAGCTTCAGGCACTAATGGCAGTAGAGCCTTTCCTCATTTTTCATCAAGACAGAGTTTCTCTACGAACTAACCCCTCCTTTATGCCAAAGGTGGTATCCAATGTGGCTCTAAATCAAACCATCCACTTACCCACCTTCTTTCCAAATCCACAGAACAAAGGAGAAAGACTCCTGCATTCCTTGGACATTCACAGGCAACTACGTTACTACTTGGATAAAACTAAGGCTTTCAGAAAATCTGACCAACTTTTTGTATCCTATGCTACAGCATCACAAGGAAAGGCTATCTCAAAACAGACAATTTCCAAATGGATAGGACTTTGCATACGTTTTTGCTACACCCATCATGGAAAACCAGTTCCTGCTAGCATAAGGCCCCACTCCACCAGGGCAGCAGCTACATCTATAGCCTTCCTCAGGGGGGTGCCAACCAAGGATATTCTGGAAGCTGCAACTTGGAGTTCAGTACACACCTTCACCAAACACTATCACTTACCACTTTACTCTAAGACTAGAGCTGGCTTCGCCACTGCAGTTTTGCAGGGCCTTCTAGCCTCCTCTAACCCTGTTTGACTCCACCTCCCATCCTTAGCTTTGGGATTCTACCCAAGTGTGATGACTGCAGCAGGGTAACACGATGAACATAGTACAGTTTTGTACCTACAATAAATGTAGATGTTCGAGTGTATACCCTGCTGCAGTCCAGGTTACCCTCCCTCCATCCCCTCTGACCTAACTAAAACCTTTCAATACCTTAAAATCTGATACAACCTTTGTGGTGTATTTGCTTATAGCTGGAGGGATGTTTTGTTTGTGCTAAGCTTTTATTATTGGTACTATCTACTGACCATCTTTGGGGGGGGGGGGCACCTGACATCTGGGGCAAGAAAAACTGAAGAAAATGGCGTTGGATGCCTCTTATATACCCCTGGCGCACTGACGTCAGGAAAGAAGCGACAGCAACCGACACCGGACCAAGACTTTGGAATTCAGGCCGACTGCGGGACCGCCTGAAGACAGGATAACCCAAGTGTGATGACTGCAGCAGGGTATACACTCGAACATCTACATTTATGGTAGGTACAAAACTGTACTTTCTCTTCCTAGCCTGGAAGGAAACAACCCATTCTGTGCTATTTTTTTGTTTATTTCCTAGCCTCTGACTGGCCATCTTTGTATCTGAACACAGTTTGCCATTGTAGGATGATGTGCTGCATTCAAGAGGTCTAGCTGCAGCACAGGGCTTAACTCTGGTTAGCCAGCTTCTCGCTTTTGTGTTCATGTGTCAGTAAAAAATGGTGTGCTTCAGGTTTCAGAATTAACTTTAGTTTATTGGGCAGAATCATTGTTCAGTGATGAAAATTTCTTCCTCACAGATCAAGGAGCTGGTGTTCAGTCCTGGCCTCAGATCTGTGTGTTTTCGTATTCTTCCCATGTCTGCATGGTTTCTCTCAATATGCCTTTTTCCTTCCACCTTGCCAAAACATTATTGCTTGTTGTTAACTGTAAATTGTCTTTCTTTGTATATACAGATATGTAATGTATTTACCCGTGCCCATGTGGCCAGGGTCTACCTTCTGTGCTAGACATCTTGCAAGTAGTAACTTAGAGAAATACCAGCTAATTGAATGCACTTTCCATATACCAAGTTCAGTGTTGTATTATGATCAAGTTCATTCCCTTACCCCCAAGGTTATACAACTTTAGAGCTTGTAAATATTAAGTCACAGGGTGGTGGAGTACTGGAAAGTTTGCCCCTTGCCCTGTCAAAAAAGAAAGAAAGAAAAAAATACTTAAAGCTTGACAGAAGTTTTGATGATTAGTTGTCATGCACTAAATAGGTGTCAACTGCCATCTGCAAATAAACATGAATCCATGAAAAGGGAAATACTTAAGTTAATGGATGAATTGAAATTAAAATTAAATTTAACTGCTAGACAAGGAGGCATGACAGCACAGTACCCCTAGGGCTGGTGGAAATATGAGAAGTAGCATTGATGTACACCTTGAAGTACCCTATTTTGATTTTGACTTTGTAGCAAAATTCATAGTAAAATTAAAATTACATTATTTTAACAATTGTAAAAAAAAAAAAAAAAGGATGACAACATTTGAAAACATGTTTTTGCAGGGGCAAGCCCTCCTGTACCCACCATATCCCCTGTAAACTAAATGTACTAATTCCGAGATCGCTGTACAGTGAAGAGAACGGTAATGTAGATTGCTGTACAGTGCGGAACAGGAACACTAACATTCTCTTCACTGTAGTCTGATCTCTGAGTTAGTATATTTAATTTGCAGGGGGTGGGGGGTGCAGGGGAGCTTGCCCCCCTGCAAAAACATGTTTTTAAATGTCATTTTTTTTTCTTTACAATTTCGAGATTCTACAATCTCGACATTAGCGTCAGGATTCTGAAAGTTGAGATTGTAGGATCTACACACACACACCACACACCACACATCATTTGACTTCAGCATTACCCATAACTGACACCTCAGATTACTTTTGACTTCAAAATTTGTGCATTTTTTTAAATTATCTCTTAAATTCTTTAGAAATAGATTCAGGTTACCATAAGAAGTAAGCCCATTTTATCCTTCACGTTAACCATTTCCAGTTATGTTACAGACCTATTTCAGTGCTTTACCTGCAGAAGTGCAGCACTGTAGTGTTCTGTCTCTTTGGCATACTGCATATGCTAATTAGGCATTTTGAGGGAGTGGCCTCTGCTAATTAGCTATGGGCTGTTCTCCAGAAAAACCCATAGTAAGCCATTTATGCAGCCAAGAACCTGTACATCCTGTTTTATTGGCCTTCTTTCACTTCGCATCCACTAGCAATGTGCCCAAGGTGGCCATTTTGTTACGTGTCCTAAACTGGGACTTGAGGGCCGCCATGGGAAGCCAGGTCTACAATCCCATTCTCCCAGCCCACATGGGAGTGGAGATAGAGCAGCCATGTCATCTCGCATAGGGACTGGCAGGTTGGTCTCCTGTCCTTCACCCGGCACTGTGGGGATGCCACTCTGTGAACGGCACCACACAGGAGGCAAGAGGCCACATGCCAGGAGGCTCGAAATTATGCACATTCGTCGGTGCCTGGCACCATGGGAAAGAGAGACTGAGGCATGCCACAAAAAGGGCAGAGATGGCGGGATACAGGGCCATCTCCCCTTCAAGTTTGAAAGCCCTAGGTGCAAGTCAAAGGGGAGAACTGATGTCACGGAAGTCTGGATGAGAGACTGTCTGAGGCTTCGCGGCCCAGCAGAGTTCTTGGAAGATCCTCCAAGAGGCTCCAAGAGCACACACGACACTGCATAATTTGGCATCAGTTAGGAGATATGTAACCCTGGAAAAGAGCTGTCTCTCCTTGGTAGAAGTGGAACCCCGTAGGGGGTCTGTCCCAGTGGAAGTTTGGAAGGGAGAGAGAGGTGGAAAGTGACTGGGACAAGACAGCTCCCAGCTGGCTGAGGGGGTATGGACCATGCCCCCTCTGGGATAGAAGTCTGGAAGGGGGAGAGAGGCAGATAGTGGCAGGGCTGGGTGAGCTCCTGCCTGGGTGAGAAGAGGGTCAGCCAGAGCTCCCCACAAAGGAAGTCCTTAAGGGAGTGCTAGAGACAGCAGCGGGGCCTGGAGAACTCCTGCCTGTGTGAGCTGGGTCAGGCACAGCCCCCCCTCCTCATGATGGAAGTCCTTAAAGCAGGAACTGGCAGACAGTGGTGGGGCCAGGCAGAGTTTCCCATGATGGAAATCCTTGAAGTGCCAGGGCGGACGGCATAGGGGGTTGGAGAGCTCCTGCCGGGGCGAAGGCATCCAGCTTCACCCTATAACTGACAGCATCCATGAAAAATCACAAAGTCTCCAGAGCTGCTCTGGATTGGAAAGCAGGGGGACTCTAAAGCCTTCATGATAGCATATCTGCCCCTCAGCAGCTGAGAGGAGTTCTGGAGGGGCTGATGGGATCAGAGGGAAACTCCCCTGAGAGGGCCAGAGGGCATGAGCAATCTGGCATGATTTGACAGCCTGCAGGAGACATGAAGGTAGTGGAATCTCCTGACATGAGGAACCGCGGCCGAGGAAGGTCTCTTGGCCAGGTCGAAGGGGAGGTCTGTAGGGTTTGGCCTTGACAGAAATCAGTAAGGGAGTGACAGGCAGATGGGTGTGGGGCCTGGAGAGCTCCTGCCTGGGTGAGTGGGGGTCAAGCAGAGCCCTCACGATGGAAGTCCCTGAGGGAGCGACTGAATGACAGTGGCAGGGCCTGGAAGGCTCCTGCCAGGGCGAAGGCATCTGGCCTTACCCCTATACCCAATGGCATCCCCGAAAAATTGCAAAGTCCCCAGAGCTGCTCAGGATGGGAAAGTAGGGGAACTCGCCACCCTGGGAAGCCAGGTCACCATTCAGACTGAGCAGTCTAAACTGTGTCCCAAAGTCAATGTTCGAGATTCCGGTACAGACACTTCCAAACTGGGACTGGCCTCCCAGACTCTTTAAGCCACCAGCTTCTAAAAGGCCTGATAGATTTTATAAAGTACCTGAAGACTTAAAATGTGTCTACAGATATCCAGTGGCAGACCTTTTTGTGTTTTCCTTGTTTACAAACCCTCTAAGCTACTAACTACTGCCAATGCTCTTCCCTCAGATAAAAAGCAGTGGACAGACTGGAGAAGAAAGTTTATTTAGCTTCCATTCTTGCCTGTAGAGATCTGAATTGTCACATCCAAATGACTAAATGCTTGCTGTCTGTTTTGAGGAATTTAAGTATAACATTGTTCTGTATGGAGGAAACAGCAGTAAACAGCAGACCATATCTGCAGTGGCTCAGGCCTCCCAAGTGGCTAGGCACAGCATAAAATGCAGGTGTGATAGAATAGAAGCTTCCTCCAGAGCAGATGCTGCAGGTTCTCTTATAAGGAAGTGTGAATGGTTTCTGTCTAACCCCCTCCCAGAGAGCTTTTTATTTGTTTTTTTTTTTGTTTGTTTGTTTTTTAACAAGCATCATTATTGAATTATCACTTATGATACAGGCAGTCATACTTTTATATAAATGAAAACAAACCATACTGACATATTTTCATTTGCAAAGATACATTACATGTCAGTCATTGTCAATCAAGCATTACATAGCTCATTCAATTCCTGCTTTCCTTAAATCTCATTTCGTCTTCAGAACATTATTCTGCAAGTATTGTTCCCACAATTCCCATTTTTTCTATGTAATTTGCTCATACCTTTTTCCAAAGATCCCACTTCCTGTTTTTTATCTCTTTTACTATATTCACTACTTCTTGAATGGTTGGTTTATACTTTTGAGTTCTATTTTCTAGTAATTGCTTTTTTGACAGCCACCAGAATTAAACTCAGCAAGGCCTTTCCAATAAAAGGAGACTGGAAACCTAGACTGGACCTTTCAACCCTTAACACTTTTATTTATGTTCCTTCTTTCAGGGTGTTATTTTTACAAGCTGTTCTACCATCCATTCTTCTGCACGCTTTCTTGGTGTCTGGATCTAAAGGACAGTTACCTCCAAATTCCTATTCACCCCTCATACAGGAAATTTCTGAGTTTTTCAACTTCCCATCACACTTTTTTTGTTCTGTGCTTTGATGAAACAAAGAACGTCGCTGGACACTGCTGTTCCTTTTAAAACGTTTATTCAGTAACCACAGTAGTTCAGTAAAAAAGATAAGCGCTTTCGGGACTACTCCCTTCCTCAGATAAATTTCACTTAAAAACAATACACTAAAAAACAACACATCCAATGAGATTCAATGAAAGACCCGCCTATTCTGAAGCGTGGGTCTTATTGGTACAACATCATTCAAACCTGGTGCATGTATAGCCATTAATTCAACAATCTACTTCGACTCAGCTAACTCTGTTTTATGCCTCAAATCACCCCCCCTGTTGTTAAGCCTGATATTAACCACTGCCCTAAACAAAAAACTATGTGTGGGAAATTCTTCTATATGTCTACTAAGTGCATTATGAGGATCATTATTTCTAATGCTGGACATATGTTGAAAGATTCTAGTTTTTAACATTTGATTCGTCTTTCCCACATAAAAACATTTCCTACAATGCTATTGACAGTATGCATCCACGATACACATATTCTAATATAGTGCAAGGACAGGCTAGCAGGATTTCCAGGATCTGTTTAGATGATGAAGATTATGAAAAGGAGTTAACAACACTTAAAGGTTGCCTGCAAGATAGAGGCTATCAGAGCAAGAGAGTGAATAAAATAATCAATGACAGTAAGTGTTATAGGGGCAATAAATATAAACCCTGGTTACAACGTACAGAAACAACAGAAATGGGAACAGTGGATAGAGTTAAGGTTTTTAAAGAACCACAGGTGCTATTTACATATAGCAGTAACATAGGAGACATTTGTCATATTGTCCGTAATAACTGGAATATTTTGACTAGTGATGTGAATTTGAATAGCATTGTAGGAAATAGACCCTGCTTTGGATACAGGAGGAACAAGAATCTAAAAGATATATTATGTAAAGAAAAGCCCATTAATAATAGGTCAGCTTTTTCAATTTCTGCAGGAACTGTACCTTGTGGGAGGTGCAAAGCTTGTGGCCATATCAACAATAGAAATTCAATATTTATACACCCAGTAACTGGTAGGCAGTTTATGTTAAAAGGTAAGGCAACCTGTCATACCACAGATTTGGTATATTTGGCAGAGTGCAACCAGTGCCCTTGTTTTTATGTGGGAAAGACGAATCAAATGTTAAAAACTAGAATCTTTCAACATATGTCCAGCATTAGAAATAATGATCCTCATAATGCACTTAGTAGACATATAGAAGAATTTCCCACACATAGTTTTTTTGTTTAGGGCAGTGGTTAATATCAGGCTTAACAACGGGGGGGGTGGGGGGGGTGATTTGAGGCATAAAACAGAGTTAGCTGAGTCGAAGTGGATTGTTGAATTAATGGCTATACATGCACCAGGTTTGAATGATGTTGTACCAATAAGACCCACGCTTCAGAATAGGCGGGTCTTTCATTGAATCTCATTGGATGTGTTGTTTTTTAAATAGTGTATTGTTTTTAAGTGAAATTTATCTGAGGAAGGGAGTAGTCCCGAAAGCGCTTATCTTTTTTACTGAACTACTGTGGTTACTGAATAAACATTTTAAAAGGAACAGCAGTGTCCAGCGACGTTCTTTGTTTCATTTTGGATTGTTTTCGTAAGCTGGACTTTGGTGCAGTACCTAATTTCCTTGTGTGCCATTGTTCTGTGCTTTACCTTTTGGACTTTCTACAGCCCCCAGAGTTTTCACAAAGTGCCTGACTCCAGTCCTAGCTTACTGCAGGACTCAGGGAATCTAGATATTTCCTTATTTGGACTACCTGTTGTTACAGGCAACTTCTTAGCAGACTGTCTGGACTCATCTCAACTTCACCTTCTCCCTACATCAGGGTCTTGTGTTCACAATTAACCTAAAGAAGTCCACAACAGAACCGACCCAAGACCTAGTTTTCTTGGGCTGCAGACAAGACACCAGACTCATGCAGGTCTTTCTACCTCCAGACAAAGTTCAGAGCCTCTCTTGTTACTTCCATTCTCTTCTTTCTCTTCAGACTTATACAGCAACAGAAGTTCTCAGAGCACTGTGGTTCTTAGCTGCAACAATACCCACGGTCCCCTTTGCCAGATTACATATGAGAAATATCCAGTGGTATCTGAAATCCATCTAGTTCCAACATTCCCATCCCCTGAACACCCAAATTCCTCTTCTACCTTGCTTAAAGAAGGAAATCCTTTTGCGAGTATCACAGATAAAGCTTAACCCATGTCTGCCTTTCAAAGTGCAGACACCACAACAGGAACTGAACACATACACTTCAGACAGTGCATGGGGAGCATGGTCAGGCAACCTGGGAGTTCAGGGTCAGTGACCACCAAATCTAAGATCAGAGCACATCAGTCTGAAGGAGATGTTGGCACTAATCCAGGCATTGCAGATTTTCTCCCACTCTTGGAATCCAGGTCCCTTAAGAGTGCTCACAGACAACACTACCGTTGTGTGGTACATAAACAGGGGGGCACCAGATCCCATCAGCTGTGCAGACTGGCTCTTCTGGCAAGCAAACCAGTCTCACCAAGTGGTTTACATTCCCTCACAGGACAATGTTCTGGCAGACTTTCTAAGAAAATCAAGAGAAGATCCCCATGAGTGGATGAGGAGAGAGAGATGAACTTAGACATAGTCCACAAATGGTGGGGGGTGGGTCCCCTCAGAGAGCTATGTCCATCAACAACAAACACCTTCCTCTTTTTGCACCAGGACACACTGCTTCCAAGCTTGAAAAAATGGATGCAGTGACCTTTTCTTGGAAAGGGAGGTTTCTATATGTCCCCCCACACATTTCTTCTTCCCAAGGTCCAATAAAGATTCAAAGAGATTACCCAAAGATCTTACTGGTAACTCCTTTTTGGCCAAGTTAGCATTGGTTCCCCCCTTCTGTACCACAAAGCTAAGGATGTTCACCAAAG
Organism: Protopterus annectens; assembly: GCF_019279795.1. Taxonomy (NCBI): domain Eukaryota; kingdom Metazoa; phylum Chordata; order Ceratodontiformes; family Protopteridae; genus Protopterus; species Protopterus annectens. Next base: position 836,995,007 of record NC_056746.1, read on the forward strand.
TTACCTCTCACAGTGGACTTGCTCACACAGCAGAAGGGCTCATTGCTTCACCCTAATCTGGCAGTATGGATGACAGGATTCTGATCCTTTTTAGACGCCAATTTTCTGAGGATATGCTACAGGTTTTCCAGGAAGCAAGGAAATCATAAGATTTACTGTCTGGTGTCATGCTCATAAACAAGATCCAGTCCATTCAAATACCCCAGTAGTCCTCTCTTACTTGCGTGAGCTGTTCTAATATGGTCTAGTAAATTCCTGTATCAAGGCACACCTTTCGGCTACTTCTTCTTGTCTATCTGTGGATCTTCCTCTTCTGCCCTGACTAGAGGTAAAACAGTTCCTAAAAGGTGTACTCAACATAGAACCTGCTAGGAAAGCTGTCCCACCTGCTTGAGATCTCAACTTTGTGCTAGAAAAACTCCCCCACCCTCCTTTTGAGCCTGTAGCCTCTGCCTGTCTCATAGGTTCATGGATTGGTACTAGGCTATCGGCCCTAGGGCCTATGCAAGCCTAGCCATAGCAATTCCCTGGATATTTCTTCCCACAATGTTTACTTCCCTGGACCCCTGTCTAGCAGGGAGACTGACATGATCCCCAGAGTGAATTTCCTATCGCCCATCCAGTCGTCAAGGCTCCTTTTGAAGAGGGCCAAGGAGGCTCTCTGCCGACATGTATGGGCAGTCTGTTCCAGAGTATGGGGAGTCTCTGGGTCAGGAACCTATCCCTCCAGCATGTTTTGTTCATTGTGATGACAAGGTTTAGATCCCTGGAGTGTGTGGCTCTGAGGGATTAGGATTTCTTTAAGTGGAGCATGTCCAACAGCTCAGGGTTTGACATGGTCTTATATGTTAAGCAGAAATTGCCTCTGAGTAGACGATATGCCACAGAGTATAGCTGGAGTTTTTTTTTAGATGGTCAGCATAGGGCATCTGCTTTAGGCCTGTGATTCTTTTAGTGAGGTATTTCTGCGGCCTTTCCAGCTGTTGCAGATGTCTTGTGAGGTACATACCAAACAGGGCATTGTACTCTGTAATGGGTCTAATGAGGGATGAGTACAGTGGGACAATGACCTCCTTTTTTCTGGATGAAAAGCCCTTAGTGATGAGGTGTGCCACATAGAAGGATTTCCTAACTGTTGTGGGGATGTGGTTATCGAAGATGAGACCACTGTCCACCTGTGTCCCTAAGTGTCTCATCACATTTTCGGTGTTTAGTGTACTACCACCTATGTGGTAATTCATGGGTACATGGGTTTTCCGAAAGGGGATGACTATACATTTCTTGGCATTAAGCTTGAGCCTATAGCTCTGGCACCAAGCATCTGTTTCTGTAAGGCACTTTTGTAGAATATCCACATCATTTGGGGATTCAATAATGGCTCCCAGTTTGCAGTCATCTACAAACTTTGTTAGCCAGAGTCCCTTAGTGTTGGCCTGTACTTCAGAGAAGTAGGTGCCAAGCAAGAGTGGTCCCAGGACTGAACACTGGGGCACTCCACTTGTCACTTGTCTGGAGCTGGATTTGGAGTCGGCTACTTTTACAGTCTGGGTTCTGTCAGTAAGCCAGTTGGCAACCCATCGAGTGACGTAGGGATTTATGCCCATCTTAGTAAGTTTGTCTATGATTCCAGAGTGAGGGATGGTGTTGAAGGTCTTGGCGAGGTCCAGATAGGCTGTGTGAGCCACCTTACCCTCATCTCAAACTGTTTTCTTGGAAAACCAGTAGTCATTACCTCAGCTAGAGGAGTCTCTGAACTACAGGCCCTTGTGATGACCCCTCCCTTCCTTAATTTTTCATAAGGACAGTGTGTCTTTGAGGGCCAATCCCTCTTTTCTGCCTAAAGTGGTAAGTGAACTGTCTCTCGAACAGGCCATAAATCTTAACACTTTCCTTCCTAATCCATAAAATAATACAGAAAGGATTCCACATTCTCTTTATAACTCAGATTCTGCTTGGATAAGACTAAGTTTGTCCACAAGTCTGACCAATTGTTTGCCTGTTTCTAAGATTCCAAGTGAGGGAATCCATTCTCTAAGCAAACTGTTAATAACTGGATTTCTAATTTCATTACTTTTTGCTACACTCAATATTGTAAATCCTTACCTACTCCAGCAAAGGCACATTCTGCTAAAGGCAGTAGCCTCATCTGGAGCCTTTTACAAGGGGCTTGATTCTAGAACTATCTTAGAATCAGCTACATGGTTTTCTGTGCATACCTTTACCAAACAGTAAAGACCGGATGCTTTTTCTAAATCCAGAGCCTCCATCGCCAGGTCAGTCCTATCCAGATTACTAGTCAGTTCTATTTTTCTCATCCAACCACCCTTCACACTTCCTAAGTTTTGGAATCACCCATCATTTTGGAATACAACAGTGAGCTAAGGAAGGGTATATTACAGTTCTTGCCATAACAATAGATGTCCTCCTGATCACTTTTGCAGTATTCTTTCCCACCGTGTTTTTCCCTTCCCTTATACTTTCTTTCCTTTTGTTCATGGACCAAGGAGATGACTCTCTTTCTGCCATCCCCATCTTAGCTGACCATTTTATTTTGTTGACCAGGCCTCTGCAGGTTTACTGGCTTGAGAGATAGTCTGAGGATTTATGCTCATACATTCACTTATGTACCCTAATGTCTGTGGGCTACATCAGAAGTATGGCTATATGGAAGGTCATACATCAGACATATGGCTCTGTGGAGGATTTTGGTCTTGGTGCCCTGGCCTCAGATTAAGGTTATTTAGTGAAATAACCCAACAATTTGGAATACTGCAACAGTGATCAGTAGGATATCTCATGTTACATGTGATTTCTTAACACAACTGTACTATATGTAAACATTAATAGATCTATAGTTTTGCAGCACAAAACACCTCTGGAAAGGAAGAACAGTAGACATCAGGGATGTAAAAGTAAACCGTAGTACACTTTGATCCCTATACTCTTGGTATGCAACCAGAGCGGCCATGGTGGTGCAGTGGTTAGCATTGCTGCCTCACAGCAAGAAGTTTTCCAGTTCGATCCTCTGCTGGGGTGCCTTATGTGCAGAGTCTGCATGTCTTCCCTGTGGTCGCGTGGGTTTCTTCCGGGTGCTCCGGTTTCCTCCCACATCCCAAAGACATGCTGTAGGTGGATTGGATGCTCTAAATTGGCCCCAGGCATGTGTGCCTTCTGTGGAAGGTTGGGAGCCAGGCTGGCAACTCGACACCATAAAACTCCACTGCCAGTCATGAGCAGACAGGTGATCCACTGTGGCGACCCCTAACTGGGAAAAGTTGAAAGAAGATGAAGACTTTTGGCATACAACCCAGTCTTTAAGCAGAACATTTGTCCTCTGTGCAGCCACTAGTCACCAGGGATATTCATAACATATTACCTTAGTCACTGAAAATACATTAAAGTGATAAAGGGAGGTCCAAACCCTTCACTCTTGGGGAAGAAAACAGCTTGTTAGGGTAGAAGTTTTACCCTCTGTGCTAACTGAGGAGCGTTTGTATTGGTGTGTTTTTTTATTGCATATGAAATCTGTAACTCTGTTAGTTACGAGGAACTGAGCATGTATAAGACACAATATTAATAGTGTTCTGCAAATCATGGACATTTGAGTGGGATGCATGTGTGCTCATTTGGGGGGGATGCCATACCTGTAAACAGCCATGCTGAAGACTTCAGGACAAAGCAGGGAGAATCACTAGATGATAAAAGGGAGAAGTTTTAAAGTAGTACTTCCAGTCACTATTCATGCATCAAGATGCACTCTCCTAACAAAAAGAAGAATGAAACTAATGTCTGGCATTATTGACTGACAAAAAGGATCCAATAGTTATGAAGACAAGGACAAAACTAAGAGGATACGTCAGTGACATTCTGTCAACTCAGTGACAGGTAAGAGGTAGGTGTGTGTGTGTGTGTGTGTGTGTGTGTGTGTGTGTGTGTGTGTGTGTGTGTGTGTGTGTGTGTGTGTGTTACAACAAGAAGAATGGGCCACCGGAGGTACTTACCACAGGAAAATGCTGATTTGCATTCAAAGCAGTCGCTGACAATTCAGAGACATGTAACTTAGCCAGTAACATGATTCTGAATCACATATTCTGCTATAGCAGAAATAGCCCCTTTTGACCACAACTCTTACTGCCCACATGGGATTATTTCTAAATCCAAATTGATAGATTGCTCAGATTCATTGCAAGTCACCTTTCTTTTACCCTTTACTGCATCATATTCTCCATGTTCTTCTTACTTGTTTTGTCAGTATTCATATAGCAAAGTGCCTGGTGTCTGTCAGCTGAATGCCTCGTGTGGAACTAGGACTTTGATGTAACTCTCATAAGTTAAATGTTGGGGATTCTCATTTACTAAACTGTTGTGGGCAGCAATGAGTCTCTTCTTAGTCAGCAAGGGAACATAAACTGATGCATATGAAATGTTATGGAATCAGATAATGTAACATATTGTGGTTATCATTTTTTAATTGAATGCCGTTTTATTTTAGAGCATAATGAAAGTGTTGACTAAGATTATGTACATATCTGTGACAGCAATCTAGAGTAGTACTAGTACTGATTATTTTGTGAGCTATATCCATTTTCATTTCATAGAACTGGTTCCGGCCATCTTCTTCCGTAAGCAAGAAGAACAAGATGAAAAAGTTCAGCACTTTAGTAAATGACAAGCAGAAAAGCACAACTGGGAAGAAAAGAGGCAGAAAACCCAAGGAAAGGCCTCTAGAGCTTTTACCAAAAGAACCACTGAGGCCAGAGAGAAAGACTTACACCAGGAAGCCATTCAGCAGCATGGCACATCTATTGCATCACAGCAATGTAGAAAGGGAGAAGGGGAATAGGCTATTCTGCAACAAGAAGAGAAGTCTGAGTAAGATGGCAGAAAAACAGTAGTCTTTGAACTGTAGAACTTGTTTTTCTAACTGGTTTACTTGCCAGGCTGTTGGTTTTTCTTTTCTCTATATTCTCCCATTTCTGATCACCTCTTACCTGCAGTGAGCGTTGTTATTACCTTGTGATATCTAATAGTGCCACAGTTCCATCCTGATATATGCCTCTATAGCAAATATATTACAAACCTGTGTTAGAAAAGCCTTATTCCTGGAGATGAAACCTTATAGAACTAATAACATACTGCCTGGAACATTTTCCACTACCTGCTGGTCAGTCCACATTTTGTTAAATATGAAAGGTTTAGTGCTAACCAACAAATAATAACTTACCTGGGGTCCAATACTAGATTTTAGGAATGGACAGGAAAACAGACTGCAGTCCTTCCTTGTTTCCCCGTCAGTCTTTCTTTCTATTTTTGATTTAGTATTTGGTGCACAGGATCTCTGATTTCTCTACTTACCTCTGATCTTTGGTTATAGTGCTTGGGAACTTGCTGCTGTAATAGTATCATAGTCTGTTGTTGGGCTTCCAGTTACACATAGTGTTACATTCATAGGTTCACAGGTAAATACTAGGTTGTCTATCTGGAGGAACATTTTCTGCCTAGCCACAGGATCCCACATTTTCAGTAAGAAATTAAGGTGGAGAGCTTTGCAGGCAAGTTTGGTGAATAGTTTTAATGTAAAGCTTCCATATTCCACTATAAGCAGATTTGATTTGAGGTTTCCTTTCATTATGTGCTGTGCCAGAAATGAAGTTCAAGAAGGATATGGTTGTTACAGAGCTTTTATGTTGTTTAATCAAGATAACTGCTGTCTTGAAATTGTTACATGACAATTTTTTTCTGCTTTCTGTGATGGGGAGATGGTTGACAAAAGGTTACAGCACAACTTGTGAAGGTTGTTTTGCCGTACTGAATCTCATGTTGTCAGAAGTCTGTATCCCTGTTTGTGTCCTTTTTCCTAGTGCTAGTTTAAAACAGCTGTGTTGGGCCTTGAACCCTGTAAATGTTCTAACATTTGACATGCTGTTACATGAAAGAGGTACTGCAGAATTGTTCAATATACAGGTATGCTTATTGGAGTTCATTTTAATTTTGACATATTTAATACAGACAGCATGGGATAGGAGGAATATTTGTTCAGTTAGTCTGTACTCAGGGAAGGAAAAAAGGTCTTTAAAGTTCCTTGGTTCATACTTTGTCCAAACAGCAGCAGGGTCACCACGACAAAAAGCATAAAATAATTTATTAGTAACAGGATAAGCGCTTTCAGAAAACAATTTCCTTCATCAGATCCTACCAATAACTGACATGTATATAACTAAAATGTCATAAGCCAATCAGCAGAATTCAAATGGCCCATTCAATTTCCTGGTGAATCACAGAACAGCAGATGGCATTTTCTGATACATCATAGCACATTCTCAATGCAAAAAAATATGCATAGGCGAAAATACATACTAAAATATAATATATAAAATATGAAACCATATAAAGGACATAACTGTAACCCACAAAAATTGTGTAAAACTTCATAAATGTGTTTAACATAACCTGATCACAGACTTCGAGCTTTCAGCACAGATTTCAAAGAAATAAAAGCATTTAAACCTGGCAGAACATGTGCACGTAGTTCTGCTATCCAATATGTTTCCCTTACCTCAGCGGCATTTTGCAAATCTCCACCCCTAATGTTACTTTTGATGGTATCTCTAACCATAAAGGAAAAGCTATGATCTGAGTAAAATGCTACATGTTGAAACAAAGCATTGTGTTCTAAACTGTTACCTATAGCATATTGATGTTGTAAAATTTGTTGTTTAAACATCTGGTTTGTTTTGCCTACATAAAAACTAGTGCAATGGTTGCACTTAGCAATATATATCACATTTCTAGTAGTGCATGTAGCATAAAATAATCCTTATGTACTTGGATGTGAAAATGTATTTATTTAAAGTATTTATAAAATGGCATGCTTTGCATCTTTTACAAGGGTATGTACCTTTCTTTTCTGATGAAAATCTAAAACTAAAAACTACGTCTGTTAGTTGGTCTGTAACAAACTAGATCTTTCAAGTTACTTTTCCTTTTATAACTAAAACGAGGTACTGAGCCAACTATATTCCCTATCTGTTCATCCACTAAAAGCGTTTTACAATTGTTACGTATAATGTTACAAATGTATCTACTATCACTATTAAATATGTGTGGGACCCTGACATGAGAGAGTCTGAAAGCCCCCCCTCTCCTTTTTGATTGTTGGCATGCCCAACAGAGAACCATGGTTTCCCCTTATTCCTGCATAAAACATCTATATCTCCAGTGCTTGCATATGTCTCCTTTTCCTTATAGTGGTGATCTGTCAAATTCTGGACAGTTTTGTCTTTCTGTGACAAAATTTTTTTCACTGCTGCATAATCTAGAAGTTCTTAGAATTTGGTTCTTGATCATGTTTTGAAAAACATGTGCAGGGTGCATGCTATCTCTAACTAGCAAGGTATTCTGCAGCTAGATTTGTGAAATAATGATGTGGTCAGCCTGTCATCAGCATCTAATTCTAACTTCACATCTAAAAATTCAGTACATTTTGTGTCTATATGTGGGGTAAATCTCAAAAAACGTGTGGAAGACTCCAAATATGTTATAAATTCATGCAACTGTTGTTCACTACCTCCCCACAAAAGAACTACGTCATCAGCAAAGCTGCGGTAAAATAATACCTGCTCACCGTGGATTATTAACATTTATAACAAATTCATGCTCCCACTCTGCCAAGACCAAATTCACATAACTCTTGGCACAGGGTGTTCACATGGCAACACCCCTCCGTTGATGGTATGTCACATCATTAAAACAAAAGACATTGTTGTGCAGAATAATTGTCAGCAAATGACTAATACATGTTATAACATCCATCTCTAAAAAAGAGAACTGCTCATTATAACGGCAAAGTCCAAACCGATGTCATTAGGAATAATGGTAAATAAGCTCTCAATGTCCAATGTTACCAAAATGTAGGAAGTATCAACAGTCAAGGTGTTCTCAAATGCATACAGTTCTTTAAGAAAATATGCTGTATCTTTGAATACAGTTGAAGTAGAATCGACCAAAGGTCTCAATTGCCATTCGACCGAAATAGACAAGGGTTCAGTGACCCAACCATCACCAGCTACTATGGGTCTTGGGGGGGGGGGGGGGGTGTTTGGTGGAATTTTTATGAATCTTAGTTAGACCTGTGATACTAGGTAGCTTTGGATATATCACGCAAAAATATTCATAAAGCTCAGCAGAAATAATGTTAGACAAGAAAAGATTGTGCAAGTCTTTGTTTACATCACTTAGGAGCTTATTCAGCTCAGATCTGTTCAAGGTGGTATATGCTGCATCTACATATAACATCAAGAGCATATCAGAAATATATTTCTGAGTATCAAAAACCACCATACCCCCTCTTTTGTCTGCTGGTCTCACAGTAATGTCCTTGTCATGTATTAAATCATTTAAGGCTTCTCGCTCATGTAAAGACAAGTTAAAGTGTCCATCTCTACTTGAGTTAGTAAGTACTTCCTCAATCCCTCTCTCTCACATACAGCCAAAAATGTTTCTATAACAGGATGGCTGATGGGCATGTAAGTACAGGGTTTCTTAGGCATAAACAAAGAATTATTAGCTGCAGTATTGCCAAATTGATTGCGGAGGGCAACAGTTCTTGCAAATAGCCTTAAATTAATCACGTCATCTCTCAATCTAGCTGATTAGATAAGAACAAACAATAAACCTTTGTTTAAGACTCGTAACTGTAACTGAGTCAATGTCTTAGATAAATTAACAACTAAATCAGTACTTCTTAATGCAGACTGTCCATCGGCAGCTTCCTTCTCTTCCTCCCGTAATACGTTGGCTTCTCCCTCATGTTCCATGGAGTTGTCATCTTTACCTCCACAGGTAGCTGGGGAACTATTGGAAAAAACGTAGTGCCTGTTTTTGGGCGTGGCTCCCATCGCAGATATATCACCAGCTGAAATATTGGAAGTAGCCACGATGTCACAAGAAGCCCCACTAGCTGACTGTGTAGAAACTTCTGCTTCCACAGCACCTGCTCCATTGGTAACAACCAAATTGGATGTAGTCTGGCCCACGACCGGTCCTGATGCTAGATGCTGAAAAGAGGCTGCTTCTGTAGTGCATGTACCTCGTGACAAGGCTGTATGCTCAATAACTGATTCAGTCCTACGTGGTTCACGTTTGGGCCAAATAAAAATATTCCCTGATGTAAAATCAGAGTAATCATGCTCCAGCTTACTAGATTTCTGTTGTTGATGCTGCATGTCATAAAGTGCTATTTTTTGAAAAAGCGCTTCGAGCCTAGATAAAGACTCTTCATTAGAATGATCATTTAGCAGATGAGATTGTAGTGACTCAATATTAGTAATAAGTTCCTTCTCATGTGCCAGAAAAAAACTCAATTAAGAGTAGCATATAGTTATAACTGCAGTCTGTGTTAATATTTTGCTATTTATCCAATAAATGTGGGAATTTGTCTCCGTAGGTGGGCATACGGAAAACACGTAGCCCTCTAGGTATAATTCTAAAGTGCAGGCATGCTTCAAAATGCATGCGTTGCCACTGTAAACACTTACAATTATATAAGTTCTTCTCAAGCTCATGCAATCCATTATAAAATGACTGTTAAAGGTTCATTAACAGTGTTACCTGCATGAGTAGAATTCAAATGCAGAGAAAGCAGTATATTAGCAGTAAAGCTGGTAAGTCCTTTACACCTTTCAGACATAGACTTAAGATTAGGTCAGTAATCCAGCTCTACATCTGTGCCATGTGTTCCTCAGTGTGAAGAAAAAAACACAGCATAACAGCAAAACACAGCACTGCAAGAACTAAAGACCCTTCTGTAGAAAATATAAAACATGTCCAAACAAACAGACCAACTAATACACTTAGTTTTAGATTTCCATCAGAAAAGAAAGGTACATACACTTGTAAAAAAAATGCAAAGCATGTCCTTTTATAAATACGTTAAATAAATGTTCACATCCAAGTACATATAAGGATTATTTTTATAAAGGATATGCTACATGAACTACTAGAAATGTGATGTATATTGCTAAGTGCAACCATTGCACTAGTTTTTATGTAGGCAAAATGAACCAGATGTTTAAACAACAAATTTTACAACATCAATATGCTATAGGTAACAGTTTAGAACACAATGCTTTGTTTCAAAATGTAGCACTTTTACTCTGATTATAGCTTTTCATTTATGGTTATAGATACCATCAACAGTAACATTAGGGGTGGAGATTTGCAAAATGCCACTGAGGTAAGGGAAACATATTAGATAGCAGAACTATGTGCACATGTTCTGCCAGGTTTAAATGCTTTTATTCCTTAAAAACCTGTGCTGAAAGCTCGAAGACTGTGATCTGGTTATGTTAAACACATTTATGAAGTTTTACACAATTTTTATGTGTTATAGTTATGTTCTTTATATGCTTTCATATTTTATATATAATTTAGTATGTGTTTTCACATATGCATATTTTTTTGTGTTGAGAATGTGTCATGATGTATCAGGAAATTACATCTGCTGTTCTGTGATTCACCAGGAAATTGCATGGGCCATTTGAATTCTGCTGATTGGCTTATGACATTTTAGTTATATGCATGTCAGTTAATGGTAGAATCTGATGAAGGAAATTGTTTTCTGAAAGCGCTTATCCTGTTACTAATAAATAATGTTATGCTTTTTGTTATGGTGACATTTTCTACAGAAGGGTCTTTGGTTCCTGCAGTACTGTGTTTTGCTGTTATATTGGTTCATACCTTAACTACCTTAGTGACATTGAGCACATTTTCTAATCTCCTTGTACTACAGATGTCATGTTGTCACTCTGGAATAAGGGATAGTCCCATGACACTTAATCAGCAGTTAAGAAATTGAGTTGAGAAGGCAGAGCATATGCATGTGACATTTTGAAGGCATATACCCCTATCCTTCAGATACTTAAGCTAGTGAATCACTTTTTATTGTCATTGCACCCTGTCAAAGTTCAGCCACTGCTAGTTAAATGGATGCAAGTCCATTGCTGAATTCTGATAGCAGTCCAGACCTAGAGAACAAACTTACTGCAGTAGTTTGTGCTTATGTTCCAGTTCTGATAGTGTAGTGCAGCTCTGCTGATGTTCATCGTGTTTCAGTGTTGCAGTCATTACTCTTGGGTTATCCTGCTGGCAGGCTACCCTCAGTCAGCCAGAATTCCAAAGTCTAGGTCCGGCGTCGGTTGCTATCGCGTCTTCCCTGATGTCAGTGCACCAGGGGTATAAAAGATGCAGCCGATGCAATTTTCTTCAGTCTTTTTTGTCGCGTGGTGCCCGAAGCAAAAGCAGTTTGCAAGTGCCGGTCGGCTGACTCCTGAGATTTTCAAATCCGAATTTCAGAATCGAAGTCTTCATTAAAGCTAAGTAGCCCATTGGGGAAACTTTTTTCTTAATCCAGACCGATGTCAGAAAAAGTTAACAATTGTATTTCTTGTGGGAAGCAAATACCTCATAAGGATTTTCACTCTTACTGTATTCCTTGCCTAGGCCCTGATCACAACGTTGCTAGTTGTCAGTTTTGTGCTAGATTTAATCAAAGCACTGTTAAGCGTCGGTTTGATTTTGCATTTCATTACTTTGGCCGGAGATTTAATTATATAATGCCGTCAGACCAGCCGACAACCGGAGATTACAAAAACCGCAAGGACAAGGATAAGGATAGGCATCCGAGGTCCAAAACCGACGACAAGGCCTCTGCTAGGCCAGTCTCCGGTTCTCAGTGAGGCGCTTTCGCAGCCCCTGGCACCTGCTACCTCAGAGCCACAGGCCGCTTCCGATTCCCACATGGAGCTGACTGGGCCTCTGGATACTCAAGGCATTGGACACTCGGAAGTCATTCCCTCAGATGGGTCTGGAGCCGCTGAGCAGGCATCGCCTTCTGAGGGTGTCTTCAGACCTACACAACTATATATTAAGCCATCTTCAGCTTCAAAGACAAAGACTAAAGCAGCTCTAAAGACAAAGAAACAAGTACAGCATTCTCCTACTCAGACTTCCATGCCTAAAAAAACAGATGCTCAAAATGGCCGAAGGCCTAATTACTTTGATCAGGGGCTCCCATCCCCTCCTGATAAGAGGCCTAGGCAAGAGACAGAGTATGATTCTTCTGATCAGGTTTCAATTTCCTCTGATTCCTCTTCTGAACAGGATTACTCCATGCTTCCCTATGAGGATTCTGATGCTGAAGAATCCATTCCTTCAGCCTCTCCTCCTGAGGAATATTCTTTTGGGGAAACCCTGCATACCATGAGGGAGCATTTCCACTGGGAGAGCCAAGATTATTCTGAATCTATGAAAAGGCTCAGAGACTTTCTGCTACTTCCTCAGCACAGACCCCTTGCTATTCCACCTGTTCTAGACATTGTAGATGATGCATTTTCAGAGTCCGGTCTGTCCCCTGACTCTCTACCCCCTGCACCTGCTAAGCTAGACAGATACTACAGGGTCCCGGATTCTCATAAATTCCTATATAAAAACCCCGCTGCTGACCCAGAAACTATATCTCAGGGTTCCAAAGGGGTTAAAGCTTCCACTGCAAAAAACCCTGTCCCCTCTGATAGGGATTTTAGGGCTCTAGACAGATGGGGGAAAAAGTCTACACTTCTGCTACCCTAGCTGTAAGGGCTTTAAATTGTCAGTTTCATATGCTTAAATATCAGCAATATTTAATGTCACTGCTTAAACAGAAATTGTTGACAAATACTGAATGTTCAGAGAACAAGGAATTGCAGGATTTATTGCATGCAGCTGAACAAGTGAGAAAGCATGCTTTGCAATGTGGTTATGATTCACTGGAGGCCTTTTGCAGGGCCACTATTGCATGTTTTGTTATTAGAAGGCATGCTTGGTTAAAGGAACAGAATCTGCCTGATCATGTTAAAGCAAAATTATTAGATGCACCATTACAGCATGATACTTTGTTTGGTACTAAAGCAGAAGAGGTGTTGAAAAAAATGGAGGATAAAGCAAAATCCATGCAGACAGTCAAGGATTTCTTACAGGTACAGCCACCCAGGTTTAGCAGGAACTGGCCTTCTAAAAATAGGTCCTTTCCAGTGTCAGACAGACCACAAAGAGGCAGATACAGGCATCCCAGAGGCAGATCTCAGCCCCAAGGCTCATACAGGCCTAAACAATGGGGTGCTCTACCTCCAAAAGCAGAGAAGACAAATCACAGCCTTACAGGAAACAGTCCCAATGACTTTCCTCTACCAGATCCAAGCACTTTTCTTTTGGCAGCCCCTTAGGGGGAAAACTAGCACTTTTTTCATCAAATTGGCAAATGGTTACCCAAGACAAATGGGTCCTGAACATAGTGTCCCAAGGCTACAGGTTCCATTTTCACACTCTACCAAGGTCAAAAGGTATGCCAGACCTGCCACACAATCAATGGGCAGAGGCACAAAAACAAATTACAGCCCTCATGGACATGAGGGCCATTCAGCAAGTACCACAACAAGAGCAGGGTCAAGGATTTTACTCCAGACTTTTCCTAGTACCCAGAAAGGACAAAACCTGGAGACCAGTACTGGACCTGTCTATACTAAATACGTTTCTGGAAGTTCCAAAATTCAAGATGTTGACTCTACAGCAGCTACTGCCCATGCTGAGCAAGAAGGCTTGGCTCGTAACTTTGGACCTAAAAGAGGCATACCTGCATGTCCCAATCAGACAGTCTTGCAGAAGATACCTCAGATTCATAGCTGGCTCAATGCATTACCATTTCTCTGCACTGCCCTTTGGCTTATCTACTGCACCCAGGGTCTTCACAAAATGCTGGGCACCAGTAATTGCATTTTGCAGACAAAAAGGAATTCAAATATATCCCTACTTGGACGACTGCCGAATTCAAGCAGAGAACAAAGACATTCTTCTAAAGCATCTGGCATTTGTAAAAAGATTACTAATTGGCCTAGGGTACACAGTAAATGAAAAGAAATCAAAATTAGTGCCCTCTCAAGAGATAATATTCCTGGGTGCAAGCTTAAATACAACTGCCCAGAAGGCTTATCTCACTCCAAACAAAAGCAACTGACTACTTACTTCAAGAAATTGGCAACAAAACCCCACTTATCTGCAAGGAAATTCCTGCAGGCCTTGGGTTTCATGGCATCCTGCATTCTACTAATTCCATATGCCAGACTGCATATGAGGAAACTACAATGGTATCTAAAAAGTGTTTGGACTCAGCATTGCCACAGCCTGGAGACAGTAATTGCACTCATTCCCTGCCTGCAACAGGAGTTTCGATGGTGGGCAGAAGCCTGTGACCACAACAAGGGTCTGCCATTCAGTTTACCCACAGCCAGACAGACACTGACAATGGATGCATCAGATTATGCCTGGGGGGCCCATATGGCAGGAAAATGTATTCAGGGCACATGGCCTGCAAACCAGATGCATCTTCACATCAATCAAAAAGAGATGCTAGCTGTTCAAAATACCCTGACAGCTTTCAAGGACCTGCTTCATCCAGGACAGTTACTGATAAAGACAGACAACACTACGGTCATGTGGTACATAAACAAGCAGGGAGGTACACACTCTTACCTCCACTGCAGACAAGCAATGACCTTGTGGGACACAGCATTGGCTTTTCAAGTTCACCTGCAAGCACAATTCCTGCCAGGAAAAACAAATACTCTGGCAGACGAACTAAGCAGACACCTCATGGATCCCCATGAATGGAAACTGGATCCACAAGTCTTCAGCATGATAATAAGGAAATGGGGATGCCCAGACATAGATCAGAGATTTTGCACAAGGATTTATCACAAGCAAGCATGGAAAGTGGACGCCCTATCCTTCAGCTGGAAAAATCTAACAGTATTATGCCTTTCCCTCACTGCCTCTCCTTCCCAGGGTACTCCTAAAGGTCAGACAAGAGAAACCAAAAATGATACTGATTGCACCAGACTGGCCACGCCAGCACTGGTACCCAATCCTAAAGAGCTTATCTCAAGGTCCAGCATGGATATTGCCTCAAACTTCTCACTTGCTGACCCAGCAAAACTATCAGATCCTGCACAACCAACTCAGGACCTTAAATCTGGCAGCATGGTGGATAATGTAGCCATTCAGAACACTCCTCTTTCAAAAGCTGTTATGGATATTATCTTGGAGGCCAGGAGGCCCAGTACCAGAAAATCTTATGCAGGAAAATGAAAGAGATTCTGTGCTTGGAACCAGGAACAAGGCATTGACACGTGTGTACCAAATATCCCTCAGATTTTACAATACCTAACTGAGATGCTGAGCAAAGGCCTTTCTTTCTCATCAATTAAGATTCATGCCTCTGCCATTTCAGCCCATCACAATACGGAACCACCTATCTTTTCTCATCCTTTAATAAGGCAGTACCTCAGAGGGGCCAAAAACATTAGGCCTCCAAGGAGGGAGCACCAATTCCGGCCTGGGACCTCAATTATGTTTTGGAAAAACTCACACTGCCTCCTTTCGAGCCAGCATCAACAGCAGATATAAAATTCTTATCCTGGAAAACAGCTCTGCTCCTAGCAATAACCTCTGCAAGGTGAGTCTTGGAGTTACAGGCACTCATGGCTGTGGAACCTTTTATCATTTTTCATCCAGACAGGGTTTCTCTGAGGACAAACCCTACATTTATGCCTAAGGTGGTGTCCAGTGTGGCCTTCAACCAAACCATTCACTTACCTACCTTTTATCCAAATCCACAGAACAAGGGTGAGAAAATTATGCATTCTTTGGACATACACAGGCAGTTACGCTTCTACTTGGACAGAACTAAAGCTTTCAGAAAGACTGAGCAACTTTTAGTGTCATATGCTGCAGGATCACAGGGAAAGGCTATCTCAAAACAGACTATTTCTAAATGGATAGGCCATTGCATCCATTTCTGCTATTCTCAACATGGCAAATCAGTGCCTAAGGGCATTAGGCCTCATTCCACCAGAGCAGCAGCCACTTCAGCAGCCTTCCTCATAGGAGTACCAACCAAAGATATCTTAGAGGCTGCAACCTGGAGTTCAGTGCACACCTTCACAAAGCACTACCACTTACCTCTTTACTCTAAGTCCAGAGCACGCTTTGCCACTCCAGTTCTGCAGGGCCTCATAGCCTCTCCTAATCCTATTTAGCCCAGACACCCATCCTCAGCTTTGGGATTCAACCCAAGAGTAATGACTGCAACAGTGAAACACGATGAACATAGTACAGTTGTGTACCTACCATAACTGTAGATGTTCGAGTGTATTCATTGTTGCAGTCCAGGTTACCCACCAACCATCCCCCTTTTCTTTGCTGGGACTTTGCTGCACTTCTCTGTCCTATACAACCTTTTTGGTGTATTTGCTTGTAGATGAAGGAAATGTTATTTTTGTGCATGCATTTTTATTGGCATATTTTTCAACCTACCAATTTGGGGGCACCTGACATCTGGGGCAAGAAAAACTGAACAAAATGGTGTCAGCTGCATCTTTTATACCCCTGGTGCACTGATGTCAGGGAAGAGGTGACAGCAACCGACGCCGGACCTAGACTTTGGAATTCTGGCCGACTGAGGGAAGCCTGCCAGCAGGATAACCCAAGAGTAATGACTGCAATAGTGAATACACGCGAACATCTACATTTATGGTAAGTACACAACTGTACTTTCCAAAAATTCTGTCTTCTGCTTTTAAACTTTTTAACAACTTTTGGGAAGCCATCCCCTTGGCCCACAAAACCTGCCCCCTGCTTGTAGTGTTATTTCTGTTGAAGGAACATTATAAATGGAGCAATCCATTTCAGAACATCACTGCAGTATATCTTTAAGTTAAAAATAAAACAAAAATACTTTATTTTGTAAATCACACGAGCAAGGTAGATTTATTGTAAAATTAAAAAAATATATTCTCTCTTACTTGAGCTTAGTATTGAGATTTTGGAGACAAAAATATTTAGCTTCACCATTGTTCAAGCATCACACTCCCAAGTTCTTATGCTGTAAGATGTACCTTGTAGTATTACTGCCAGTATGAAGTCCCATCCGAGCAGCAGAAATAGACAAAAGTGGACAGTAGTGCTGTAAGATTTCTATCACTCTGTATGTTCTCTTCTGGTACAGATGTTCCACTGTGATGTATGAAGGTCCTATTTGTGTCAACTGACTCATTCACAGACTTGACAAAACTGTGGTCGTAGTCACCACTATTACCAGGAATCCCAAAACTTACAGCAAAAGGTTATGGCCTTAGTGGAAGCAAATGTGATCTAAGATTGTGGGAATCCCAGGTTTGCATACTCACACACACACATACAGTGATGGGTTGGAGGGGGTTCTCTGCAGATACAGGGTGACCATTTGAATATAAGGGGCTGTGGAAAAGTTGTTCATTAGCCAGACTCATTTAAATGTATTTAAATGCATTCTTTTTGACAGGAGATGAAACAAATGTTTCTGATCAGTAAGATCTATAAAACATGTATAGCAGCACTGCTGTTTTAAAGCAGTTTAATTTTTTTGCACCTGCTGCCTGTCCCTCATTCATCCCTTCTTCCCTCTGCCATTTAGCCCATTTGTTCTCCATCACCTGCATGAAGTTTGGACAAGAGAGATAACATTTAGGCAGCCATTGGGATTGGGTTGAACTTTTATTTTTATTTTTCTTTATGTGCTACTCGTCTGTGCGTAAGTGGGCAAGCTATGCAGTGGGTTGATCTTGCTAGACCCCACCACACACACACACACACACTTCTGGGAGGATGTTTCCAGAAAGTAACCTACGTGCTGCTATAAGTCATCTCAAGCTGTCCTTCCTGGTATCCATCAGAGATGAACAAACCCATGTATATGCTCCTCCCCTAGAGTATGTGAATTCCACCACTCCCTGAGAGAGATGAGTGAGCTCTTCCCCTTCACTCCTCTCCCACTAGCGCCCCCCCCCCCCCATAGAAGTGTAACACTAAACTAACAAGCGTTACACTGGCTTTAAACAGTTAAGCTAAAAATAAAGTATCCATGCCAGTAAAGCAAGTCATAGATGTAGGAAATCACTTTAGTAGTTAAAAATGAAAATAAAAATCCACCTGTTATGGTGATCATTTCCTGCATCTTGGGACTTGCTTTACTGGCATGGATACTTTGTTTTTAGTTTGCTCCATAAAAGTGTCCAGTTGTCTTTCAGGATCTGGAAGAAGTTGCTTCTTACGATAATGTACTGTTGATGGCAGTCATTTGAAGAAATACTGTTAGGAAACCTTTGTATTCGTGAGAGTTGAGGATGATACAAACCAGGATATTTATTATATACCAATTCTGAGATGATCATACCTCAAAAAAAGGGGAATACTGTGATGCAGCAATTTCAAACTTAATATATGTAGCTCCACATTTTAATTCATTCTTTCTCGATATTTTGGGGCTCATACTTTATAGCTCATTATTATTTACCTTTTGCTACAGTCATTACGGTAAGCCTGTCCAGGTGTAGTGAGACCTCACTCTACCAGGGCCACAGCTACCACCACAGCCTTCCTAAGAGGAGTTACTACTCGGGCATTTTTGGGGCCAGCTACCCGAGATTCAGTTCACCTTTGCCAGACGTTACAATTTAGCTAGTATTTCTATGGCCAGAGCAGGTTTTCCCATGGACATTTTGAAGTACCTTGGTCTCCTACTCCTCCAGCAGGCCAGCCACCTTCTGGTCTTTAAGTTCTGGGAGTCATTCCAAGAATCAGTACTGCAAGAGTGAATTATGAAAAATATTGAACAGTTGTAACTTAATTGTAGTTGCTTGAATATATTCATTATTTTAGTACCATTCCCATCTGTCCTTCCCTTCTAGCACTGACATATTGTTGGATTGGGGGTAAATACCTTTTCCACCTTCCCTCTTTCCTGCCCAGGTACATACCTTCTCAAGGTTCAGCAACATCCTGAAGACCAGTTTTAAGGGTTGCTATAGTTGGGATCTTCCACCTGGAATGGGTGGTCTTTGGATGGATCTTGCTAGGGCACGAAACATCCAGTGACGGCGATCGCTTGGAGTCTGCCAAACCTTTTGGGAGGATGGGTAAAGAGTTCTAGAAGTCAGGCTGGCCATCAGGCTTCTGCATGCTGTCATCCCAAGAGTCAGTACTGCAACAGTAAATAAACATCTATTTGTGGTAAGTTCCTGACAACTGTACTATTCAATGTGATCATTACATCTTAATCTCTGTATTTATTTGTGGTTCTTGAATTCACTGCTTCTCTGGTACAGGTTTATGTATTGTAATGTTTGCACAGCCCCCATTTTAGCAGCTTTGCCAAGTTATTGTGCCTTTCAGTATGTAGACCTTCAATATGATGTACAGTTATTTCTAATTATGTATTGCAAAACTAACATTTGTTTGTATTTGCCACTTTTTCCTGTAGATTTTGTGATTTGATCGATACATGATCCACATTCTTGAGCTGTCATTCTTGGCCTCATCTTTTGATGTACTTTCAACTTTCCGTAACCATTAATGTTTCAAATTTTTGTCAACATTCAGTTGTTTCACCAGTGCTCTGTACTTGCTATTATAACTGTGTACTTTTCAAATATCTTTTCTTCTGGTCATAATTTGTATTATTTTTCTTTCCGTTTAACACTTTATGTTGCTATTTCTTTTGTATCCACTTCTGATTTGATTGTTATGCGTACTCCCTTCTGAAATGCTTCTGCCAATCTTAGTAAGGATATCATGTTTGACTTACTTTTTTCCTTCTGTAAAACTTTCAGTTTGGTTTGATGATGTCTGCAAAGAGCTATACAGTCCCACAACCAGCACTGCATACATGTTTGTCTTTCTCCAGAGTGGCCAGTCCTGTGCTTCCATTAAAGTAAACCTGTCTGCTACTGCAGCCTGCCTCCCATTGGATTCCCGTTTCCTACTGCTGTATAAGAAAGCTAGTTCTGACAGGGATGCTGCATCACAGACCTAAAAAACAAAAAAGTATGCTTCCGTGGTGCTTACATTTTGTCACAGAAAAGTTAATTTTCCTTCTGCAGACATTGATTTTTTGTCCTGAAAGATTCTTTTTTTCTTAGCTGTAACCTCTGTATGAAGGATCTCAGACCTATAAACCATCTTAGGCTCATAAGGCAAGAACCAGGCTAGCTGCCTTTGTAGCCTTGTGGACCCTGCATACAAAAAATGTCTTTTTCTTGACTAAGTACTCACAGTATGTGTCTCAGAGATTTCATTGGAGGTTGCTGACCCATGAAAAGTCAGTATTACATTTGGTGAATAGATGGATTGGTAAGTTATGGTTTCTCTTGATCACAACTTATCCATAATGTGTAAATACCAAAACCTGAGATACCACATATATAACAGATGGCAGGCTTCAATGGCAGGGGTTGCAGCCTGTGTGTACCAGCCACCCTTGTGTTCAGCCAGTAGTGACCATTCCTAATTCTACCTAGATTTGAGTATCTGATGAAATTTTTTTTCCTTTTAGGAGAGGTAGTAGACATTGCAGTGTTCACATGTTTGCATTGACATTAAGTTTGTCTTTAGACATGTCCACAAGAGGGTGCATCATGTAACGAGTCATCTCTGGAACTGTCTGGATTCTGTGGCTGATATTTTTCACTACTTTTAGCTTGCCAAATCTTTCTGGAATTTTAAAGTTTAGAAGAAAGGCAGGAAACCAGATCCCTCTGCATTTGGGGAAGTCTGCTTAGAGAGGCTGTCATTTTGTGAGGAAAACTGCTTTCGTCCTTCAAAGAAGAGGAACTGAACCTCCTACATTTGTTATTCTTCACAACGTTATTATAGCACCCAGAACTAGAGTGAAGTTAATGAATTATAACTGGAATTTTTACTTGGCTTTTCCTTTCAACAGCTGTTGGCAGATGTTGCATCTTGGACAGAAGTGTATAATACACAGTATAACCCAAAGCCTAGATGATCCATCTTTGATTGCATGAAAATGTGACAAGTGGGTGATCATTTGGCTAAAAGTGGATCCCTGGGTTATTCACCATAAATGTCTGTGAAACTGGACCAGTCTTTGGGGTGATACTTTTTAAGTGAAATGTGACTGGCAGTGGTATAATTACCAAACTGTGAGCCAAGATCTCTAAGCTGAGTAACATTTGCATCTTTTATTGAGTTGATCTTCACACTTCAGATAAACCTAGCTGATTCCAGAACAGTGTAAAGACACTTAGGAGCAAAAGATGGTGGAGAGCATTGGTTGGGGTCAGGTAGTTACAGGTCATGAATATGGCTCATCAGAAATTCTCATTAGGAATACTTAGAAAACCATGGATATTTGGGGCTGATGTCTAGATGAAGACTTTTGGAGCCAGTAGATATGGAACAAATATCTCTTCTAATGCTTACACTGTAAAGATCAGTGCCATGGTGCAATAAAGTAGAATCCGGATATTTGAGAAACTGAGAGACTGATGATGCCAAAGAAGACATCAGTGCAGTTATTTTTCAGATTCCAATGACTACCTGATTGCCACAAATAACACATACCTGTAAGAGGTTGTACAAAGGCTTCTTGGCAAAGAGGGGGTGCTGAGAGATGCAGAGCTATTTCCTAAGCTGTCAAAACCTGGTACATGATGAAAAGTTCTTGATCCTTATGTTTTTGTATTTTTTTTCTTATTTATTTGTTATCATGGGTATATTGGAAATGTTTATCCTTGTTTAAGATCATTCTGCCAAAGTGGAAGACTTAAAGGAGTTTTCTTCTTAATTTTTTTATTTATTTTTGTACTTTTAAGAAAACAATCAGTTCTTGAGCATCTGTCTTCTTCTGGTAGCAATACTGGGCTGGGCAGCAATCTTACTTCCAGTAATTAAAGTAATGTAGGAGGAAGTCACGGGGTAGTATTTTCCACATGCACAGTCAGCAGGCTATTCCACAGGCATCTAAAGGTCATCACAAACGTGAATATCACAAGTGCAAAAAGAACAGTGTTAAAATCTATGACTAGACTAAGCAAAGCTTGATCCAGTGAGAGAAGAACTGGTGAAAACACACTTTATTTAATGATGAGAAAGTGATAGGCATCAGTACTGCAGATGTGACCTCATAAGGTGGCTTCTGATACTTTTTTAAAGGGTTCCAAGTACTGGCAGACAAAAGTTGTTGTTGTTGTTACCCACTGAAGAAAACGTTGAAGTCAAATACTGGGACATGTCTCAATCTTGTCAGTGAGCTGGCCCTTCTCAGTCACTAGAAACTGAAATAGCAACCTTTTTTCACCCTGCTTCCTGCCAACAATCAGCCCCCACTGAGACAACTGAGCCATTTGTTCCCTTTCAATGGGGCGAGAGCCAATCAAGACATCATTAAGGCAGACAATCAAGAGGAGCTGTTGTTTAGGCAGCTATTGTTTTTTTTTTTTTTTACCTTGCTTGCAACCTGACACTCTGTACATGCCCAGTGAGTATTCTGCCAGGATGACAGGCAATGGGTATAATTCAAGACAAGCCCTCAATTCTGCAAGTGAGGTAAGTCTACAAATGACTCCTCCTAGACTGGACACAGAGTACGTTTCACAGTCTCCGCTAGAGAAATCAATGCAGAGCTGGTACAGCCCCTTTGTTCCTCCCCTCCTCTGCCAGCTTTCAGACACCTGAGCACCTAATCAAGCACAGGTCACTTTAAAAAAAATGCTTCTATCAAAGGTCAGAGCTGTAATCCTTCATACCAGTAGAGCTGGCAAAACCAAATAACAATATCTGATTACCTATTAAAAATTGTATAACATTAGATTTTGTCTGATACTTGTCTGTGGAGTGTACCCCTCCCTGTTTTTTTACTATTCTTTGGTACTGTGAATTCAAAGACATTGCACAGAAGGTAGAGACTGTGTTCTGCAAGTCTCCTTTGTGGTCCTAGTTGTTCCCCTTCCCATAGGTCTGCTTATTTATCTTGGTCGCATTGCCTTGTATAAGCTTCCTTGTGTCTGCATGCACACAGTAAGTGGACCACAGATGCACTGGCTATGATAGGACTCCAGCATTCAGTGTGCCTAGTCTGAAAAACACTGTCATGTCACAGATCTTGAAACTGCACACAGTATCCATGGGTAGACTTGATAATTACAATGGATAATCTAATACCATCACAAAATAATTGTTTTCTTTTTTACTTTGTGCACTTTTAATTCTGTTGCATTAACACTACCTGCTTTGTTCGAATAAGTCAGCTGTTTGCTTGAAATAACAGGAAAGTTCTGTTTAATTTTAACACACTGTTGTGGTAATGTAAGTAGAATGTCAAAGCAGGCTGTTGTTGTCTGTTGGTATATCAAGTCTCAGTGACAGAACACATGTAGCATGGTTCAAGCAGACTGCGCAGTGTTACAAGACTGTAGTGATATCACAAAAGGATCATGGCCAGAAGAGTAGTAGTATTTTTGTGTTTAGTTCCTTGATTTATACTTATCAGTAGAACACAGATTTAATCCTACATCAGCATTATTTGTTTTTTAATAATGCATCATGCAACCTTTTCAGATTTGCTGTGAGAGAATCCTTCAGTTTTTTTCTTGGTTTTTCTTACATCCCTGTACAATTCATCTGTGGCCAAATCAATATCACAGTGATCTTACTATGGGATCCTTTCATAGGAGTGTAGCCTTGTTTTGGATCCTCAAGTGAATTTGTTCAATAGTCTCACACAAATTGAGCTTGTTTCGAAATATTTCATCAGTTATTTATGTCTTTGGCTTAGAAAGAATTCCCAGCTGTCACTGCAGTTTTCTTGTAGTCACACTGTCTTGGCATCTTAGAAGGTGCCACTTTAAGTTTATTTTGGCATTTTTTTTCTAGACTTCCCATACTATAGTTACACTCTTGTTGCAGAAGGCAACAGAGACTTCATTGCTTTATTGTAGTGTCTGCAAGTGTCATTGTAGTCTTATTCTAAAAATCTGATGGTTTAACAGGGACAGGGAAGTCTATATGCTGTGCTGCAATACTTAAGTGATCATCTCCTGTAGTTTTTGAATACTTTCCACACATTTTCAAATGCTAACAAATAGTTGTTTTGATTTATGAATTTATTTTTCAGGCAGCAGAGTGGTGCAGTAGTTAATGTTGTTGCTTCACATCAGGAGGTTCTCCGTTTCAATTCTCGGCTGGGATGCCTTCTGTGCAGAGTCTGCATGTCTTCCCTTCATTTGCATGGGTTTCCTCCAGGTACTCTAGCTTCCTCCCACACTCCAAACACATATTGCTGAAGCGTTTATCCCCAGGCCTCTGCTGAAAATAGGCTCTGTCCTAGTTGGACTTTCCTGGTCAACAAATGATAAATAAATAAATATTATACCAAGACATGATTTGTGGTTTAATTTCAGAATGGAATAGTCTTGGGCTTCAGCTAGTTATTCCATGATGTATGTGTTTACTGTTTCTGAGTGTCATGACCTTGAGATCAAGGCTGTGGCTCATTACAAGCTGGGCAAGGAGTTCCCTGAAGGGGTCCTGCACCTACATTCTTTGAAGAATCTGTTATCCCCTTGAGTTTTAATTTCATGACTGAATGGCTTGTTTAGCCATTCTTTGAACCTGTTGGCTTATTAACTCAGTAGCTTTGAAGTACATCTTTTGGGAAGACACTTTTGCTGATGGCCATCAAGTCAGTATACACATTCTTGGTGTTTTTGGATGTTATCTGTAAGCACAATATCTGGTCCTTCACAAGGACTGGATATATGGTTGTTAGTAGTATGTGGTGTCAGAATTTTCCTTGAACCAGAACATTCATCTCCTTTGATTTATTTATTTTTTTCTGAAGCAGAAACTAGATTAGAAAGAGTCCTTTACACCTGAGATATGTACCTTCAGATCAGGTTATGACTAAAGTGTGGTCATGAGTTCAAGAATACTGATATTTTGTTCTTATTCTTTGCTGCAGGAGGTAAATGATGACATTTCAGTCCAAGTGGAATAATAACTGCATTATCTTTTGCCATCAGGCAGTGAAACACCCTTTAAAAAATGCTTCCATCAAAGGTCATTCCACCATCAGTGCATTAGTTTCCATTTCTTATTTCATAAATATCCCTTTGAGGATATTTGTGTTGCTGCCACTTTATTGGCAAGTCACACCATCATTAAGTATTATTGTTTGGACTGTGACTCCAGAGGCAGGTTCTGTATTATTTTATTAATTTATCCTTTATTGACTGGGTTAATCCTACTAGGCTAGTAACTTCAGGGAAGAACCAAGATGGTAGTTATGTTATTTGGTAATATTTAGCCAAGGCACTAGGGAAGTTCCCCTACTCTTTTTTCAGTAAGTACCATGGGATGTTTTACATTTACCTGAGCTACCACCAACTTTAGCAGATGGGATTTCAGTGTCTCATCCGAAGGTTAGCAAACTTAGGAGTACAGCACCCCCTGATGCTGGTTTGCAGTGTAGTCTGCTAAGAAAAAAAGTGCTTAGTGTTGCCATTTCCATGTCACTGTATCCTGTCCCTCAACTGAATTTACGATTCCTGTATCTACACTGCATTAGGTGTTGTGAGCAAACACATCAATACTCCAATGAAAAGAATTGCAGAATAAACATAAGTGCTGCACTGCTAATTAGCACAGGTTTTGGCTTCACTGGTAGTTAGTGGGTCTTCCATCTCTGAGATTCAGAAAGGGCTATCACCAACAATAAACCCTAACTAATGTATTTTGTAGCCCTTTTCAATTCAGACTACTGCAGTGATTCTGTGAAGTCTGTAGAATCACCACTGTGGACTGTGTTCACAGCTTACCGCAAATGTTAATGAGGCATTCTGGGGGGACAGCATATGATAATTAGTTGTATGCTGTTCCCTGGAAATATCTGCAGTAAGTGAATTACACAGCCAAACAACTCAAAGAACACTCAGCTGCATAAATCAACATCACCAGAAGTTTGTTTTCACAAATTGCTTTCAGTGGGAGAGATTGCATTAGATGATTTGGAAAGTGTAGAGAAGCGATATTGGTGGTGTGTGTGCATGCTTGCGTGTGTATGTGTGACAGAATGTATGCATGCCTGCAGAGTTATGTGAACGGTGTCAGGTGTGTGTGTGTGTGTGTGTGTGTGTGTGTGTGTATCTGTGTGTGTGTCTGTAAATGTGATCGGGTGAGGGGGTTGGTTTGATTCACGATGAGTGTCTGTGTGAGTATGTGGCTTCCATACCTTTCAATTCCCCCTACTGGACACCAGAGACACTTACTAGCTAATAGAACAACAGCTTTTGTAGCAAGAAGCTGCAATTAAAAGATTAGAAGCATGAAACTCTATAATGTCTGGCATTAATGACTGACTGGATTTGTCCATGATAGGGACATGGCAAAGAAGCAAAATTGTGGACATTCTGGTAAATTAGAGTCAGCTAAGAGGTGTTTGTGTGTTTTGGGGGGTGCTGGTGCCAATGCAATTCATGTGCTTCCAGCAGTGATTACTACAACAACGTTTTTCTTAATACTTGTGATAATTACTGAGCTATTTAGAGGCAAGCAGATTAGCAGATAATGAGGTATTTCCTCATTGCAGCTAGTGTGTCTGAATTATAGTTTTCTTGATCAAGCTAAAGGGCTGTTTTTACCACAGCACTTACTGCTTGCAGCTGGATTCTTTCTGAATCCTTGCCCTTCTGTGGTCCATATTTTAGGTCAGTTTCTTAGTATATTTGCCTTCAAGATAGCAGTTTTAAATCCTGAGACTCATAAGCACAAGACCTACAATAACAGGACTCATTGTGTGAAAAGATGGCCTTTTAAGTCTAAGATTGCTGTTTTTCAAAGTATTCTTTTTTTCTCCAAGGTATCACAGTGCTAAGAGTTAGTAGTAAATAAGTAGCAGGGGTGTGGGTATGTAGCCTCCTCATCAGCAGTGCAGGGGAAAACAGCAATTGTTAGCATTCCCTGTTCTCCATTAGTTTGCCACCCCCCCCCCCCCAATAATTCTGAGAGTCACAGGTATGAGTTTTGGAATTGCAGTGGGGAGCCTCACTGACAAAAAGGAAAGAAATACTGATTATGATAGAGATGACCCCCGGTTGTAGTATCAGCCTGGGTGAAAACTGTATGGTACATAACTTAATGCAGTGAGGATTTGCAGTTTTATTCCATAAAGGATATTCTACAGGCAGCATGCCCAAATCACCTTTTAGGACAAAAATTTTTTTTATCTTGAAAAGACATTTTGCAGTCATTCTGCCAAAATATTTTATGGGTATAGGATGGCATTTTCACTTTTGTCCATAATTTTGGTTCACAAAACTATAGTATTGAGATGCATGAAAGCAGCAAAATAAATGTTTACTATCCTCTGCAAATGCAGAGTCATCACATCCTTATTGTAATATAGTCTTCAGATTTTTAAGTGAAACTGTGGTCCAAAGCACCTTGTAAATGTGACAAGTCTAAAAGCGTTTCACAGAATGTATTCTGTATTCTGACAGATAACTTTTCCCTTAAAACTGTAACTGTCTAACCTTGATGAATGCCTCCTTTAATAGCTTTCAGTACTATATCTAATGCTGTTCATACTTCACATGGCAGAGAGATAGATGCAAGTTGTATTTAATAGTTTTTGGCAATAATTATTTTTTCTACAAATTTAAAACATACTGTATTTACATTTCTTTGTTATTGATAACACTGCATCAGCCCGTTACTGCCAGCTGTGCTAGTGAAAAGACTAGTCCATTGGCCAGTTTCTTCTGATTCCGTGTAACAGCACTGACACCATTGCAGGTGTTGTAGTAACTGTACATTGACTAGTGGGAGGGCAGTTTTTGTAAAGGTAATACAAACGTACTGTGACACTGAAGGCATGGCAGTGCTGATCAATTTTTTTTTTTTTTTTACTGAAACTTTTTTCTTCATCAGGCAATTTTGTTGATCAGCCAGCCAGACATTTGGAGTATCCCTTTTTGTCTGCTCCATCCAAGAGTTCAGTTTACCACCCTTACCAGCTGTTCACAAATGAGTGGACACTTTAGAGTTTGATGACACCAAATTGTTCCTGGACTGGAGACCTATACTGTTCGGTTGTTGAGAGATGCAGTTGTCAGTGAACTCTAGATTTTTTTCCTTTCTCTGAATTCCATTTCCTCAAGACAACCTGCATAAGTGGGACTCCCACAATACCAGCACGTAATCCGTAAACCAACCCCAGCTACAGCACTTAAATGCTTTGGATGGTGATTTTGTGGTGCCTTTCAACAACACTAAGCCTCTGCTGGTTTGACAACCAGAGGATTGCAGAGGGCCAGGTTGCCTCCTTTCCCTCAGACTAGTTGACCTGGTGTTGGCTGCTCATTCTCAGTGACCCTTGCCAGCTCCTTCACTGCCCAGTCCATTAATGGAACGAGGGCCAGGGCTGTGAGATTCATAATCAAAGCTTTCCTCCTCATTGCCAGTCAGCCAACTTGATCAGATAGCTTTCACTGTTATATATCCTTTTCTGGACTGTAAGGAAGAATGCATGTTTACAGAGTTTATAAGGAATGCTGCATCTTTCAAAATATGAAAAACATTTTTTATTCTGAGCAAAATACATTAAGCACTGTTTATCTGCACTGGTGTTCAAAGGCAAGCTATAGATGTAATGCTTGTACTTTTTTTTTTATTATTATTTTTTTGTCGTTAAAGGCAGACTGTAGATATGATTCACCTGCAAGCAGTCAGTATTTTTTACGTGCATTTCAGACTATGCTTGAAAGGGGAATAAGGAGGTAAGCTTATGTTAGTTTGCCTGTGCTACACCTGACATTAAGAGTTCTTCAGTCACGTACCATTAGCCAGCACCACTGTTAAAGCCCCAACTACAACCCAGGCAACCTAAGTTGTTGTGGAAAAGACAAGCATGCCTATTTTCAGCAGAGTGAGAGGGGGACAGACATATGCCATCTAATGCCACAATCCTTTGGAGAAGGGGTGGTGACACAAAGGTTGGGCCACTGGTGCATTTAGCCACCAAGCCAGAAACACTGTAGTCCTCTTTGTGGGTACATGGGAATAATGGCTGTTGTAATGATGCAGCTCACTTGTCTGTACCCAGAGGAGTGGTCAGGGCCCATAGTAATTACACCCTGTTTTTTGAGATGCCAGCTAGGACGTAAGCCACCCAAGAGGCTGCCTGTATGATGCCCTCACTGGAGAATGCTCAGGATGAGGGAAGAATTGTGCTTGGTTGACAGAGAAGAGGCTTGATGTTCAGAAGGAGCAGTGGGAAACAATGATAAGAAAAAAAATAGTCACTTACTACTAACTAAGCATTTTAACACTAGAGTCACAAAGTGCATATGGCAGGAAGTTCTGGAAGCTTGATTTCACAAACAGTGCACTGTGTCTTCTGTTAGATGAACACTTTAATCTTTGGCATAAAATTTGTTCTATATGTGAATCAGTCTAGTTTGAGAAAAAAATCAACATTCCCTGCTTTCTTTTAAAGCACGATTCCTAACTTTACGACCATCACCATGTAAATAATATTTTAATAATGTTTCTTTTTCGTACCTCTTTTTTTATTTTAGTAATAATTTTAGGAGTTATGCACTGTTAATACTGCAGTTCTGAAAAGTTCTCTGAGCCATTTTATCCACTGCATTTTAAGTATGTATACACATAGTGTATTTGTGAAATAATGTGCTGCGAAGGCCCAATGACGGGTTAAAATGGCATGTAGGGGCTTCCTAAATGCACTTGAATGTATTAGTGGATGTGGTGGGAAGAAATGATAAGCCACTATTTCCTAAGTACTCATCCATGACTTAAGTAAGCTATTCTGCACAGAATTTGTTTGGTCTCTTTATATTAAAAATGCTATTTTAAAGTTATAAAATAACTTCATTAAGAAATTTCATAAGCTAGACAAGCAATTTTTTGTTCTGTTTGTGGTTTGAAAAGAAGTACTCCTAAATAAAATGCTGCAGTAGTTTCTGTATCCAGTAACAGTACCAGTAAATACTAAAAAGGCAATTATTCATTTTACTGTATGTATTTCAAATGAAGACAAATGTTGAAAAATAATAAAGTTAAGACTTTTTAATGCTTTACTGAATTATTGTGTCTGGCTTAATAAATAAAACATTGTATTATACTGTGAACAGCTGTTATTTTTGCACACTATTTAAAATGTGTTTGTGCTTTTTTATATTTAACATATATTTAAGTGATGGCTATTTGCTGGCTGAAGTTTAAAATTGATTTGAAATGTTTTTGCTTTTCCCAACTAACATACTCATTCACTGAAACATCCATCAAGTTATGTGCTTGTTTCTTTAAGTAAATGGATGGCTTTGCTGGGTGTTAAGAAGTCCTTTTACATGGCAAGCTCAGGAAATTAATATGGTAGTATAGCAGACCTTTTACCATAGAAGGAATGTTATTTGTTGTCTATGACATTGATAACTTCAGTTCATTTAGCAGCCCAGGAGCTCAAGACCAATCCACAGAGAAAAGTAACCAGCTATGACTAGGTCTTGTCTTTTGAGAACTGTGTATGAGTTTCTATGTTTTGCAAACCATCCCACATTCCCACTGGGGTCCAGAGGGCAGCCATAGGTTGGAGGGCAGACATCCTACATTGGCATCATAGATCACTGTACACATTGTTCAGTGAGAGAGGAAGAAGTATTTAGGATATACATGTATTTATTTATTTAATTCACTTTAATCCACTTTAGTTGTACTGGGCAAAGACCATTTACACAGGTGAGCAAGAGAAGTGCTACACTGGTGTATCTGCTTGTGTGTGTGACTGTGTCTACCTGAATGATCATAATAGGGACTTACTTATGGAATAAGCTCTCACCTGTTTTGTGTGTGTGTGTTGTATTTCAGTTCAATAGTAGTCAAACATACTTAGTCATCTTTTTAGCATTCAGCGGTTTATTTACAAAGGAGCCTGGAGGTGAACAAAAAAACTTTGTCTTTTTGACAAAACAGGTAAAAGCAAAAAACTTAAAACTAAATGCAGTCTTTAAAACATTTTCATCATTGTGGAGTATAATAACTCCAGAGTGCCTCCTTTCTAGGAAACACAGTACATGTATGGAGACGGTCAAAGCTGACCCAGAAATGTCCAAAGGTTACAGATATCTTGTTAGCACCTTACAGCACAAGTATTAACAAGAAGTAGGGAAGACTCCCAACAGCTTCTCCCACAGGCAAGGAAAACTTCAAAGGTGCAACAGTCTTTGTCCAACTTTCTTTTGCACTTTAGTAGCTCCAGTCTTCCAGTAACATATTCTTCCACTTGAAGTTAGTTGGGATCCTCTCCAGAAGTCCCCTCTAGGGTTAGAGGTAAGCATCCCTAGCAAGACTACTTTGCTCATACCTAATGTACATCTTGATTACTTCCAAGATGGCTGCACACTGAGTAACAGCTTAATTCTATCTCTCGCAGTGTAAAAACAGAAACTCAGCACAGAAAGCCAGTGGACTTATATTTCTGGGTAAATTTCAATAACTGGCTCGTAAGTGCACTGCCTGGATGCCAGCAAAAATGAAATGCAGAGGACCTGAAAAAAAATCAGCTACAAAAGGTGAGGAAAAAACAGACTGGGAAGAATACTGCAGTTGTTCGGCAAAAGCAGTGCAAGGTCCGGACATGATCTAATTAAAATAAATGAAACACTGATGGAATATATCAACTCAAATAACAAAAGGCTGGAAAAATGGAAGAAGCTTTAAACAGATATTCAGATAAGGTGATAAAACTGCAAAAAATCAGAAGTCGAAATAAAAGGCTGGCTGAATGCAAGACTGCTCAAGAAGAGATGTTTCAAAAAGTAATAGAATTAGAGGACAGAGCATATAGGGAAAACCTGAGATTTCCTGCTGTACCAGAGCAGCTGGAAGGAACAGAGTGTATTAATTTTATGAAAGCATAAAAAAAGCAACTGGACTGGTACTCCACAGCAGGAGTTGTTAATTGAAAAGGCACATTGTGTGTATGCTCCAAACCTGACTATGAGAAGACAACCTAGACCTTTAACAGTAAAGATGCAATCCTACCAGCAGAAGGAGTTGATTCTGACAAAACTGTAGCAGAAGGACAAAGTACTAAAAGTGGGAGACAGCAGAGTGTTTGTGGAGAATGATTACTGACTCTACACCAGGAAGAATAAGAGTAAATGTATTCCACTGTTCAGGGAATGTCGATAAGCAGGCAAGAGATTCAAACTGCTGTACCCCGCTGTCTTCAAAATATTCTTTCCTGGAGGGACAAAATCCTTTTTGATGCAGTACATGCTAAGGAGGAAATACAAAACTTTGTCCAACAAAAATTGAACTGTGAAACAGGAGAAGGTTCTGCTGCTTGTTCTTCTGGTAATAAAGACCAAAAAAGGACTGTGCCAGTGAAACCTTTTCAAATGTTTCAGTGGAAAATACTTGAGAGAAGGAAAAAAGAGCAAGTGTTGACTAGAAGAATCGAGCATACATTGGTAATGAAGCAGGGACAGGAGTCGGGTAGTGGAGATGAACAAGAATAAAACCAATAACTTGGAAATTGACAAATGTGGGATTACAGAGCAATAATTATAATTGTGGAACATGACAGAACAAGAACATCTGGAAATATTGGACTTTTATTGACTTTTTTTAAACTTGTAGGGGACTCTAAAGCATATGCCTTACTTCATGTCATTAATGTTCAGAAAAATACTTAAGACAGGAGAAGAGGAGAAATAAAGTCAACTGTAAGTAAAACAAATGTTTTTTTCTTAATAGTAACATTTTTATAGTGCATGATTTTCTTTGCATGCTATAAAGTTTTATCGGTTATTTTTAAGTGTAATGGGGATACTAATGTAAACAGGTGTGTGTTTGTTTTGTTTTGTTTTTTTTTTCTCCCTTCTGTCTTTGTCCTTGTTCAGTTTTAAGAAATGTTGGCACTGCAGTATAAAAAAAAAGAAGAAAAATCTGGTCAAAAGAGCAAAAAAAAAAATTGATGTACTTTTTTCATTCTGCATAGGAGAATGACTGGATTAAGGCCCTTTCCTTGATCTAGTAACACATTTTAGGAGAAATCAAGTAAATGAAAGAGTATTGAATATTATAAAGCTTTTTCTAGTAAATTAATGTTTGCTTCGCAGCAACCCTGAGGTATTCATATCTTCATAGAGGCAATCTGATAAAGAGAAATTGTTCGGAGATGATCTTATCTGAATGCATACATGTGTTTTCCGAGCTGGAAGTGCTATAAAGATAAGACAAAACCAGGCAGCACTTAGTAGAAACACAGGATGTACCATGTGTCTTAACATGGATAACCTTTCTTTTTAGGTTAACTCAAGACTGTGATGTCGGCTGTCAGTTTGGGACACTTACTTGTTCCTATTAGAAGGGTAACACCAATATCTGAAGAGATGCAACATTTTGTGTGTTAGTATTACATTAATAGGTTTTATTGGGGTATTGGAGTGTTTGAGAGCTTTCAATGATACAAAAAGTATGTAAGATGTGCCATAGGCTTAAATAAATATGAAAAGAAACAACTATGTAAAAAGATCAAATTGCCAAACAGTGTATGCATGTTACACAAAAGCTGGAACTAGACATTTAGCAAAAAAACTGTTACACATAAAAGGTGGGAATAATAACTTTTTAACACATTGATGCTTCCTTGTAATGTCTGTAAATGTCAATGGTCTCACCGATAAATACAAAAAAGAAAGAGTAGTGAACTATATTAAAACTGTAGACTGCACATAGCTGTACTACAGGAGACACACTTGGAAAAACTGAACATGTGAATTTGATAAAGAAAGGTTTTCTGGATGGCTAGTCAGCAGAATACCTGGGGCAAAAGAAAAGAGGAGTAATAATATCAGTTGCAAGAGGAGCTCCAATAGTGGTAGAAGAGGATAAAAAAGATAATGGTAGAATTGTGGTACTAAGGGGCTACTGGCAAGGGAGGAGGATTACACTGGCATGTATTTATATTCCACCTAAAACTGCTAAAAAGGAGCTTAAGAAAAGTCTGGGAGAAATAATCAGCTTGAAGCGAGGAATATGGTGACTGAAGCTTGATTTGCTGCAGTGAAGATGTGTGTGTGGGGGGCTCAGAAGGGAAAGTATAACAAAGGAGAATAGTTTTATGAAGAAATGTACGAAAATATTTGGTGTGGAAGATATGAATTCAGTACTAGGAGTTTGAATTGAATTTACATATTCAACAAGATACAAAAACTGGGCTAGGCTAGACAGAATTTACATTTCACAGGAATATGCGCATTTAATTTAAAGTCTTGATATGCACCCAATAACTATTTCAGATCATGCACCAATAATAACTAAAATAAAAACACAGGATAGTGAAATAAAAATGAGACACTGGCACTCTCCCCCACCTGTCTTTTGAAAAGAGAGGAATTTAAGGAATGAGTAGTAGAAATTATGCAGGAGCTATTAGAGAAGACATAAATTTC
This sequence comes from Protopterus annectens, assembly GCF_019279795.1. NCBI lineage: Eukaryota > Metazoa > Chordata > Ceratodontiformes > Protopteridae > Protopterus > Protopterus annectens. The sequence continues at coordinate 837,029,410 of NC_056746.1, forward strand.
TTCTAGAAATATAGCTAGTGAGTGGGTTAAAATTAACAGGGTGGAAATAAAGGGAGGTATGGTTAAGAAGTAACAATATTTATTTAAAGGAACTGATAAATATGAATGTATTGCAAAATAGGAGGAATTTCACAGAACAAGAAGAGCAGCAACTTCAGAATGTTAAACAGAAAATAAGGGATTACCTCAATAATATGCATGCGTTTAGAAAGACTGCTGTTAAGATTTTAGCACAATGACTCAGACAACAGAAAGTAGAAAGGGCCGTCGCCAAGCTTAGCGAGCCTATGACAAGGAAGGTAAGAAGTTCTGTGGAGGTATTAAATATATTTTGGAAATTCCATGAAAAGCTATATATAAAGCAGACAAATATGGATAAGATAAAAATGGTGATGTATAACCAATCCAGAGGAAAGTCCCCAGGAACAGATGCTATTCCTGTGGAAATTTGGAAGCTAGGATGAAAAAAAAAACTGATAACGATCCAGAAACTTTTGTTTAACAGTATTTTAAGAGGAGGAGAAGTACCAACATCCGGAAAGAAGGCAGTGGTAGCTGCAGTACCCAAAGAGGGTAAAGACCTATCAGATCCAGCTTCATACAAGCCCATTTCAATACTAAAGCATGGTTATAAAGTCTTTATATCTGTACAGGCTAAAAGAATGGCAAACGTGATGCCAAAATTGATAGATATGGATCAGTGTGGGTTTGTGGAGGGGAAGCAAAAAATAATAAAGCTGTTTCTTGTTTAAAAAAGTCTACATCTTAATTAATTCTCATTTGTTTCCTACCTGTAAAGCTTGTACCTATTGTCAACAGCACATCCTCTAGTGTACAATGTGGCTTTATTTGGTGCTTTCCTACCTTCTCCACTGCTCCCACCAGTGTGTGAAACTGGCAAAGCAGACATGTATTTTTCTTTTTTTCCTGTGTGTGCTCACACAAGTGTGTGTGTGTATATATATATATATATATATATATATATATATATATATATATATATGTGTGTGTTAAAAACCCATTTGTTTGGATGTGCTAACAGCACAGGAGTAGTTTTTGTCAAGTGCTTAATATGACAAAAGAGTAAAGTTTGAATGTTTGCAATTATAGTGTGCAAGATTTTGTTTTGATATTTGGGGTGAGAGTGTACACGGGTGTTTGAAGGTTTGAGTTAGAGTAAGAGTTAGGCAAGGCATAAATTTAGTGTTGTCATATATGGTGTCTTGTTTTGTGGTATTGGGGAAAGTTTATTTTTCATAAGGTATGGTGTGGGGTTGGGGTTAGAGTTGGCAGACATTAGTAAGGAGTTATCAGGGAAGTATAGCAATAACAGCTCAGCATCACAGATTTTCTACTATGTGATACAAAAAAATTACACAGGGCATCAAAAAAGTTTACAGTTTTATTACAATGTACGGATGAGATAAGAAAGAGCTTGATGAGGCTTTGTGCAAAGTCCTGGGTTGACAATAGATATAGAGAAATATGACTAATAACAGAGTACAAGAACTGTACTCCAGAACTTCCGGCATGTGCACTTCGTGACTAGTGTTAAAATGCTTAGTTAGTAGTAAGTGACTATTTATTTTCTTTTTGTCATTTCCCACTCACTATCACCCTCCTCCCTGTCAGCCAAGCACATTTACTAGGTCCTTTGGAGCAGTCTCTTTATACATCAGTAACAAACATTAGTTTAAATTCTAAATTAAAAGTGTGTGACACTCTGCTTCAAATGCAGAAGAGGTATGACCCCTTATTAGATATGGTTATTTACAGGTACAGATTGCTTAAGCATTTTTATAGTCTCACTGTGCTACATATGAAGATTAAGATGCAAGTAATAAAATATGTGCATCTCAGAAAAGATAAGGAAGAATGATCCTAGAGAAAATTCTAAACTTTGCAAGGTTCCCGGAGATGTCAGAAATGCAAGCCAAGAAGATTGCAATATGGTTAAGAAGAATTAAGTGAATTACCTGCAGTACTTAGTTTTTGAAAGATTAACTTCAGATATTCTCAAAGGAATCAAGCGCTCATAGAGTTAAGGAAATGCTTAGACTTAGAGACATTATCTGTTACTCTGACATAAGTCTTTTACATTGTTCACCAATTTTTTTCTTCTGACCATTATTTTGGTTTTCATATCCTCTGAGATGTGTGCCCACTGCTATCTCTTTGCATTTCTTTCACAATTATTTTCTTATCAATAGTTTTACCCCTTTCACAAGTCCTTCCCAACACTAGAAACTGTTCATTTGAATTTAAGTGGTGTAGAGTACTTATCCACATGAACTATTTTCAAACTCAGCACAAGAGCAAATATTCATTCATATATATATATATATATATATATATATATATATATATATATATATATATATATATAGCTAGCATATAGTTGGACTTTCTGGGTCAACAAATGTCAATAAATCAATAAATACAACAAATAAATTCAGAAAAGAAAAGACAATGAACAAAGCAACTGTTAATGTATGGATAGGGAAACAAACTCACCTTTGTCCCTTATGGATAGGGGTTACATATGAATATCTGGTCTCTGTGGCTATACATACATAAAATAAAAGGGATGTGAGTTAATTGTACTTATAATACAAGGGCTATAACCTTCTTGGGAATGCATTACAAGGTTTCAAAAGATCCATGCGGGTCAATAGCCAAGTAAATACCAATGAACCTATAAAAAATTACATACAAGTAAAAGAAAACACATGCAAGAACAAATTAGATCATTGAATACTATGTTTCTGTCCTATGGTAAATATATACAGCTGAAATTAAGTTATTTGCAGAAGACAAGAAGTTTAGAGGAAGTGGAGATATGGCTCACTAAAAAGTTATAACATTTCATGGGAACTAAGATGGAAGGATATGCTTAATCCATGAAGGAAAGGTAGATTTCCTGGAAGCAGTTGCATTTTGTTTTTTCTTTATTTATTTATTCTTAAAGAGGAATAAAATTATTTGTATGCTTCCATTTTTATGGAAGAAGGGATATACTCTTTCACAGGTTGGGGGCAAGGATGGAAAAATATAGTTAACTGCACTGAAATTTATTTTGATGAGCCTGCAGAAATAGGGTATTGTGGTTACAGATTTAAAGTTATAGTGAGGTTGCCTGAGTGAAAGTCTAATTAATAAAAAAAAAAAAAAAAAGAAAGAAAGAAATATAAGAAAATAAATGTATTTAGTTTAAGCAGTTTATAAAACAGTGATCCCAAAAGCAGATATATCCTCCAAGAGATAAGGAACTTTTTTTGTTAAGGACACAGGATGCAGGAACACTCTTATCTTGTGTGGTAAATTTTCACATTCCACTGGAGGTCATCTGCAGAGATAGATTTTACTTTTAATTATTTTTGTAGGCTGCTGCTAAAAGTGGAAAACCATAATTAAACTGACATAGTAATATTTTTTTTATAATTGTAATACTGTAAACATGTTTGTTAGCCACATTTATTTTATGTAATATTTTTATTATGTACATGGAATTTTCATTTGGAGTTTTTCTCCTTATGTAATGTTTTCTTATTTTTTTTTATGTAATTTTAATTTGGAGCTTTTCTCCTCGGGTCTCCACTGAAAATGGCATCTGCCCATTTGGACTAACCCAGTCAACAAATGTCAATTAAATAAATAAATTTTTGCCCTGCCATCAAGGGAGAGTAATTGAGAATTGTTCTTTGTCTAGAAAGTAATTTAAGTTTTGAGTTTGTTTCTTGAAAGTGTTTGCGAAAGTTTATGCTCCAGTTTATGCTCCAGTCTAGCCACATCCCTCCATAAAGAAGCCTATAGTTTCTAGGTGTTCATAAAGCTTATACTGTCCATACCAGTTTTTAGGGACAGGGGATAGTCTCTGTTGTCTGCCAAATAACATGACTAGTTATCTTGTAGTTAAAGATAACTGCACAAATTTTAGCTAAGAGAATTGTCAAAGGAAAAATATACTTTAAAAATGATCAATACACGGTAGGTTCAGGTTAATCTTGCAGCAAGGAGACAAAAACGTGCTAATACAGAGTTAGAGTTTGTCTAACTAGAATCAGGAAATACCAGCATTTTTATACATTTTCTAATAAGACATTGCCTACCAAGCTGACGTAGCAGATCACAAGTTTTAACATTATCATTATACAGCAGTTGTTTTCATGCTTTTCTGCTTGTACTATCAATTTTTGTGAGAAACTTCCTAAGAAAAACAACGTGGCCTTGGCTACCACCGGTTAGATATATGCAATGTTACCATTCAAGGTACTACGGCTAATTTGAGCACAAAGCAAGTATAGATTGCAGTTCATTGACCATCTTTATCTCTTCCTTCTGCAGCTGTGCATGTTCTCATACCACAAACAGAGCTAATTGTTCAAAATCATAACATTATAGAATATAGCATTGTTCATTCATTGCTTCCTGACCTAGCAGATAATCACCTGCTTTTCAAGTACATTTCCAAAAGGCATAAACATGAATTCACTGTGCTAGCAGTTACTAGGTCAGAGGGCATCTTGCAAGTTTCAGAAAGTACACTGCAGTTTCAAAAGCATCTTTTAATCTCATATAAAACTAAGCTGTATATAAAATAGTGTATATAAAATAGAATGAAAAATGTGTTAACTCTTTTAGCTTCTAATTAGCATTAAGCACACACATTAATACATATTTTTCTAACATTTCCCCCCTGTTAATACTTTTTAATTCTATTTTCAAAAGCATAAACAGTTTGCCTCTTCTCCTAACCTCTTCCATTCAGGATTTGCAGTTAAGAGAGTCATTCAGTTTAGACTTATGAAAGTGTTTCACTTTTCAACAACTCTTCAATTTCAGTACTTTATACAGTCTCAGAAACTGACATGTCTATAAAATCTTTGATTAACTTTTTCATGCAGGGAATACCACAACAAATGCATGCTCATAATAGGAGTAATCCCACACAAAAGGCAATCAGGATGTTCATTAGGATGGAACTCCACCCCCCCCAAACAAATTCTGGAAAAAGTCTGTCAGAGGGTTTGGGCTTGGTTTGGTCATGGTCGACACTTGCTGGATCACCTCAAGATGGTTGTTTATCTCGTGCTGGTTGTCAGGAATATACGAACAGCATTTTTCTTTGATTAAAGCGCACGTACCACCTCTCGCCGCTAGGGTGAAGTCAAGAGCCATGCGGTTTTGAAGTACCACAGTTCTCATAGCATTTAGTTCATCAGTCACTAATTCAAGAGCAGAAAAAGTTGCATTGCTCATAACTTCGAGAAGTTTAGACAGTTTTCTCAGCTCCCAAATCGATTTCACTGCACCATATGCAGAGGCTATGCCTGCCCATGATATAATGGTGTCACTCAAGTCCATGTGTGTCAGTTTATCTTTGTTTTTCATGGCGTTATGGTTTCTCCACCCTGCTTCGATTCGTCCCACTGGATTCTCGGGTCTCTTGATTGGACTTCTAGGTTTACTGCTGACCTCTCTGACGTTTCGAATTTTTCCCTGAGGCAAAGCTGCAGTGTGTCGTATGGCCGGAACCAGGTAACCCAAAAAACAACTGCCGGACCAATTCTCAGGTAGCCATTTATATGCTTTTTTCCCACAAACAAAATAACAATTCTCTACTTTAGTATTGATATAAGCTTGCCCTGCATGAAACATTTTCTTATCAATAATAGAAAGCTGCTTTAAAAGAATAGGATTATGTTGTACTTCACTAACACTTCTATGCATCTTTTCAAAATATGCATCATAGTTTGTATCACAAATAGTTTTTGCCTTACTGGCCTTAATATAACATTTATAAGAAACAGTCACATTGCAATTGCTCCAACCCACCTGAATAGTGTCATTTTTATAAAAACATACAATCCCTTTTTGTGTAACAGGTAGGTACAATGCTATTTTGTCTTGTGATTTCACAGGTGTAGTATCAAAAATCAAGTTTTCCTAGGTCTCATTGACCCCTAGGTAGACAGCAGTCATCAATAATCCGAGAACAAATTGAAGCGAAACAAGACCAAAAAACACGAAAGGGAGTACCACCCGACTCAGTCAGCAAAGCAAGCCCTGCACTCCAATAGTGTGTCCACGAGCAGGGCTTCAATAGAAAGTTTAAATTTAGTGGTAATCCAAGAATCAAACGATTAAAACCACAGATAATCAGAGCTGAAACGACAGTTCTTTTATTGATGAAACAGACAGTAAATTCAAGTAAAAACCAAGAATGCATTTGAGCTTTTCTTCTTTTCAATTTCATATAAATGTTCATAAATTCTTTTTTTAAGCATTCTAGTGGTTTTCCCTACATAAAAACCATGGCAGAACAAACAAATACCCAGATAGACTACTCCTACAGAGTTGCAGTTGTAATATCCTAATGTTTTTAATGTGCAGTTTCTAGATGGTATAAATACCTGGTCAGCATCCAACATATACCTACATTGGTTACACATACCACATTTGTATGAACCGTTCTTTCTATGAGATGAAAGGGCATTCCCAGATTGTTGTGGACGGGGGTTTTGTTCAAACATACCCTTAAGATTGGTATTGCGTTTTCTGGTAAATGTTAAAGTCTCTGGTATAGAAGTTCTAATGTCTTCTTGTGATGTTAAAAGGGGCCAAAATACGCGTAAGGTGTTCTCAATGAAGGGTGCATCACTGGTGTATGTGTAGACAAAGCTTTTCTGCAAACCTTCCTGTCCTTGTTTAGTGTTCGTAGAAAGAGGAAGTCCCTTACTCAGAAGGGGTGGAAAAGTTAGATCTCTTTTCTCTAACACCTCTGTAATGCAAGAACTAATAAGTTGTTCAGGGTAACCTCTTTCCTCAAACATAGTTGGCCTCTAACTCTTTACACCAGAAAGGGGATAGTTAGAGGCCAACTTATCCGAGCCTCTAGAATATGCGGTTCACTTGAATCCTTTATAGAAGAAACCAGATTCATAGCAACTATGTTTGAGGAAAGAGGTTACATTAGACATTAGAACTTCTATACCAGAGACTTTAACATTTACCAGAAAACGCGATACCAATCTTAAGGGTATGTTTGAACAAAACCCCCGTCCACAACAATCTGGGAATGCCCTTTCATCTCATAGAAAGAACGGTTCATACAAATGTGGCATGTGTAACCAATGTAGGTATATGTTGGATGCTGACCAAGTATTTATACCATCTAGAAACTGCACATTAAAAACATTAGGATATTACAACTGCAACTCTGTAGGAGTAGTCTATCTGGGTATTTGTTTGTTCTGCCATGGTTTCTATGTAGGGAAAACCAATAGAATGCTTAAAAAAAGAATTTATGAACATTTATATGAAATTGAAAAGAAGAAAAGCTCAAATGCATTCTTGGTTTTTACTTGAATTTACTGTCTGTTTCATCAATAAAAGAACTGTCGTTTCAGCCCTGATTATCTGTGGTTTTAATCGTTTGATTCTTGGATTACCACTAAATTTAAACTTTCTATTGAAGCCCTGCTCGTGGACACACTATTGGAGTGCAGGGCTTGCTTTGCTGACTGAGTCGGGTGGTACTCCCTTTCGTGTTTTTTGGTCTTGTTTCGCTTCAATTTGTTCTCAGGTTTCCATGGCGGAGGAACTACTAGACTCAGACCTTCTGAACACACCCCTTATTTTAAGGGAAGAACACGACGAAGCACCGGTTACACGCAAAGAATTTAACCAGGTGCTAGCGTTGTTAACAAACATCAACAACGCTCTTACTAGTCAAGGCAATTCTACTTCTTCTTCTTTTTTTATTCCGGGAAACCAACAGCAAGGGGTACGTAACAAACGGAGACCTCTTACGGCACAGGAGCCGAATGGCACTGCTATTTCGAGACCTAATATGCGAATGGACAATTACAATTCCTCAGTTCAAGAAGAAAATGCAAGCAGCAGCTCAGCACCGAACGGTGAAGTTGCTGTCAAGGGATTGAATTTTAAAACATGGACTGAACTCCAACCGGAGTTTAAACAAGGTACTTTAAACACCAATATGCAACAATTGGACATTGATTTTGATACTTTCAGTAAAAAATTATATGCTTATAAGAACTCTCAATTAGAAATTAACTACCTTAGGGAATGTATTAAAGTTAAAGAGTTCCTAAAGGTCTATGGTGTTATAAATTTCCTAGCAATGCCACCGTGGGCTCTATTTTATATTCACAATTAGTTGAACTGTTTGACCGCACAGGTCTAGAAATGTTGGATTTGATGGTTAAGGATTATCAAAACAAATGCAATGTGATTCTTAATGAACTTACTGTACTCAATGACAATATTGTCCAGCATAAAACTTTCTTAGGCATAAAAGAAAATACGATGAAGTTTTCACTGAAGTGGACCAGCATTGTTTGAAAGTTTTAGACAGAAAGGTTAAGAAGTTAGACAGGGACATGTCTGAATACAGGGAAGGGAGGGCATACCCTACACTTAATGGACAGAAATACAATAATTCTACCACAAAAAGTTTTGAAAGTAGAGTGGGGAATCAAAATGCTGCTAATATATCTAATGCAGAGCCACTACGTAGGAGTGAATGGTTAGCACAGAAAGGAGGCAACAATTCTCCTCAGGGTTTTTATTATCCCCCGGGCAGACCAATGGGGAGGAACTACAATGCCCCTCACCAACAGAATTGGGGGAGGGCACGCAATTGAATGTTGAATTAGGTGACTCCACTGCAATTGACTTTGAATTGATGAGTTCTGATGCTAGTCATATAGTAGTTACTTATGACAATTTCAGTATCTACAATTACACTAATTTAGTTATCACTCCTGGCTTTTTTGAACTTTTCACTAAAGGTTTAAATTACATTCCGGCAAGACCTGCATACCTGCCCAAACTTCTTATAGAGTTAAAATTATTTATCAGAAATTTGAATCTCTCTCTCTTCTTTAAGGGACAACAAACTTCAACCAAAGTTATTGCCAGGTCTAGTACATTCAACCCTCCTCTACATCCTAGCCTGAAAATATTTGAAGAACTTATAGAGAAAACACTCAGGGAGAACTTAGTAACACATCATGACTCCCCTTCGAACTTTAACAAACATTTGAGAGAAATAGTTGACTTATTAAGAAAAGAAAAAATCAGGGTCATGAAACCTGATAAAGGGGGAGGGATGGTACTCATGCATTTGTTTGATTATGATAATGCCATACACAACATATTGCAAGATACTGACACTTACGAGCAGTCATCTACAAATGAATTAAATGTTGCATATGCCAACATAAAATATATTCTACATGACCACCTACTCCAAGGGGCAATAAATGAAGATTTATTTAATTATCTTAATGTTTCTCATCCTAAAACTCCCATTTTGTTTGGGATACCGAAGGTGCATAAAGGAACAAAACCTCTGAAATTTAGGCCAATTGTGGCCGGTGCAGGTAGCATCACGGAACCTTTAGGTAAATATGTAGAACATAACATCAAACTTTTAGTTTCCACACTCCCACATATCTGTAGGGACTCCTGGGAATTCCTAGCTAGTATTCCATCTGACATCTGCAACCAAGATTTGCTCATGATAACAATAGATGTAGTCGAACTATTCCCCAGCATACCTCATGTCACAGGATTAGACTGGTTTACTGAGATCCTAGCTAAGGAATCTGATTTAAGCAACAACTTGGTCAACCTGTTGACTGAATTCATGGGCATAATCCTGGATAACAATTACATCTTTTTTGGTGGGGAATACTTCAGACAAAGTAAAGGAGTTGCTATGGGTTCTCCATGTGCATCGTCGTATGCAAACATTGTCCTACACAAATGGGAGCAACTATACATCCATTCAACTAAATGGAAAGAATTTATTTTATTTTACAAGCGTTATTTGGATGATATATGTATTTTATGGCAAGGTACTGAAGACATGTTTCTCCAATTTTTTGACTATATTAATTCCACAACTGATTTTTTGTCCTTCACCTATGAACTCAGTAAAAATTCTCTGCATTACCTAGATGTTTTATTATTTAAAGACAAAGAAAATCAACACTTTCAATCAAAAATTTTTAGGAAGACCTCTTTCTCAAACACATTTCTGCATTTCGATAGCTCGCACCCTCTTTACACCAAAAAGGGGATAGTTAGAGGCCAACTTATCCGAGCCTCTAGAATATGCAGTTCACTTGAATCCTTTATAGAAGAAACCAGATTCATAGCAACTATGTTTGAGGAAAGAGGTTACCCTGAACAACTTATTAGTTCTTGCATTACAGAGGTGTTAGAGAAAAGAGATCTAACTTTTCCACCCCTTCTGAGTAAGGGGCTTCCTCTTTCTACGAACACTAAACAAGGACAGGAAGGTTTGCAGAAAAGCTTTGTCTACACATACACCAGTGATGCACCCTTCATTGAGAACACCTTACGCGTATTTTGGCCCCTTTTAACATCACAAGAAGACATTAGAACTTCTATACCAGAGACTTTAACATTTACCAGAAAACGCAATACCAATCTTAAGGGTATGTTTGAACAAAACCCCCGTCCACAACAATCTGGGAATGCCCTTTCATCTCATAGAAAGAACGGTTCATACAAATGTGGCATGTGTAACCAATGTAGGTATATGTTGGATGCTGACCAAGTATTTATACCATCTAGAAACTGCACATTAAAAACATTAGGATATTACAACTGCAACTCTGTAGGAGTAGTCTATCTGGGTATTTGTTTGTTCTGCCATGGTTTTATGTAGGAAAACCACTAGAATGCTTAAAAAAGAATTTATGAACATTTATATGAAATTGAAAAGAAGAAAAGCTCAAATGCATTCTTGGTTTTTACTTGAATTTACTGTCTGTTTCATCAATAAAAGAACTGTCGTTTCAGCCCTGATTATCTGTGGTTTTAATCGCTTGATTCTTGGATTACCACTAAATTTAAACTTTCTATTGAAGCCCTGCTCGTGGACACACTATTGGAGTGCAGGGCTTGCTTTTTGACTGAGTCGGTGGTACTCCTTCGTTTTTTGGTTTTGTTTCGCTTCAATTTGTTCTCAGGTTTCCATGGCGGAGGAACTACTAGAGTCCGCCCTTCTGAACACACCCCTTATTTTAAGGAAGAACACCTAAGCACGGTTACACAAAGAATTTAACCAGGTGCTAGCGTTGTTAACAAACATCAACAACGCTCTTACTAGTCAAGGCAATTCTACTTCTTCTTCTTTTTTTATTCCGGGAAACCAACAGCAAGGGGTACGTAACAAACGGAGACCTCTTACGGCACAGGAGCCGAATGGCACTGCTATTTCGAGACCTAATATGCGAATGGGCAATTACAATTCCTCAGTTCAAGAAGAAAATGCAAGCAGCAGCTCAGCACCGAACGGTGAAGTTGCTGTCAAGGGATTGAATTTTAAAACATGGACTGAACTCCAACCGGAGTTTAAACAAGGTACTTTAAACACCAATATGCAACAATTGGACATTGATTTTGATACTTTCAGTAAAAAATTATATGCTTATAAGAACTCTCAATTAGAAATTAACTACCTTAGGGAATGTATTAAAGTTAAAGAGTTCCTAAAGGTCTATGGTGTTATAAATTTCCTAGCAATGCCACCGTGGGCTCTATTTTATATTCACAATTAGTTGAACTGTTTGACCGCACAGGTCTAGAAATGTTGGATTTGATGGTTAAGGATTATCAAAACAAATGCAATGTGATTCTTAATGAACTTACTGTACTCAATGACAATATTGTCCAGCATAAAAACTTTCTTAGGCATAAAAGAAAATACGATGAAGTTTTCACTGAAGTGGACCAGCATTGTTTGAAAGTTTTAGACAGAAAGGTTAAGAAGTTAGACAGGGACATGTCTGAATACAGGGAAGGGAGGGCATACCCTACACTTAATGGACAGAAATACAATAATTCTACCACAAAAAGTTTTGAAAGTAGAGTGGGGAATCAAAATGCTGCTAATATATCTAATGCAGAGCCACTACGTAGGAGTGAATGGTTAGCACAGAAAGGAGGCAACAATTCTCCTCAGGGTTTTTATTATCCCCCGGGCAGACCAATGGGGAGGAACTACAATGCCCCTCACCAACAGAATTGGGGGAGGGCACGCAATTGAATGTTGAATTAGGTGACTCCACTGCAATTGACTTTGAATTGATGAGTTCTGATGCTAGTCATATAGTAGTTACTTATGACAATTTCAGTATCTACAATTACACTAATTTAGTTATCACTCCTGGCTTTTTTGAACTTTTCACTAAAGGTTTAAATTACATTCCGCAAGACCTGCATACCTGCCCAAACTTCTTATAGAGTTAAAATTATTTATCAGAAATTTGAATCTCTCTCTCTTCTTTAAGGGACAACAAACTTCAACCAAAGTTATTGCCAGGTCTAGTACATTCAACCCTCCTCTACATCCTAACCTGAAAATATTTGAAGAACTTATAGAGAAAACACTCAGGAGAACTTAGTAACACATCATGACTCCCTTGAACTTTAACAAACATTTGAGAGAAATAGTTGACTTATTAAGAAAAGAAAAATCAGGGTCATGAAACCTGATAAAGGGAGGATGGTACTCATGCATTTGTTTGATTATGATAATGCCATACACAACATATTGCAAGATACTGACACTTACGAGCAGTCATCTACAAATGAATTAAATGTTGCATATGCCAACATAAAATATATTCTACATGACCACCTACTCCAAGGCAATAAATGAAGATTTATTTAATTATCTTAATGTTTCTCATCCTAAAACTCCCATTTTGTTTGGGATACCGAAGGTGCATAAAGGAACAAAACCTCTGAAATTTAGGCCAATTGTGGCGGTGCAGGTAGCATCACGGAACCTTTAGGTAAATATGTAGAACATAACATCAAACTTTTAGTTTCCACACTCCCACATATCTGTAGGGACTCCTGGGAATTCCTAGCTAGTATTCCATCTGACATCTGCAACCAAGATTTGCTCATGATAACAATAGATGTAGTCGAACTATTCCCCAGCATACCTCATGTCACAGGATTAGACTGGTTTACTGAGATCCTAGCTAAGGAATCTGATTTAAGCAACAACTTGGTCAACCTGTTGACTGAATTCATGGGCATAATCCTGGATAACAATTACATCTTTTTTGGTGGGGAATACTTCAGACAAAGTAAAGGAGTTGCTATGGGTTCTCCATGTGCATCGTCGGATGCAAACATTGTCCTACACAAATGGGAGCAACTATACATCCATTCAACTAAATGGAAAGAATTTATTTTATTTTACAAGCGTTATTTGGATGATTATGTATTTTATGGCAAGGTACTGAAGACATGTTTCTCCAATTTTTGACTATATTAATTCCACAACTGATTTTTGTCCTTCACCTATGAACTCAGTAAAATTCTCTGCATTACCTAGATGTTTTATTATTTAAAGACAAAGAAAATCAACACTTTCAATCAAAAATTTTTAGGAAGACCTCTTTCTCAAACACATTTCTGCATTTCGATAGCTCGCACCCTCTTTACACCAAAAAGGGGATAGTTAGAGGCCAACTTATCCGAGCCTCTAGAATATGCAGTTCACTTGAATCCTTTATAGAAGAAACCAGATTCATAGCAACTATGTTTGAGGAAAGAGGTTACCCTGAACAACTTATTAGTTCTTGCATTACAGAGGTGTTAGAGAAAAGAGATCTAACTTTTCCACCCCTTCTGAGTAAGGGGCTTCCTCTTTCTACGAACACTAAACAAGGACAGGAAGGTTTGCAGAAAAGCTTTGTCTACACATACACCAGTGATGCACCCTTCATTGAGAACACCTTACGCGTATTTTGGCCCCTTTTAACATCACAAGAAGACATTAGAACTTCTATACCAGAGACTTTAACATTTACCAGAAAACAATACCAATCTTAAGGGTATGTTTGAACAAAACCCCCGTCCACAACAATCTGGGAATGCCCTTTCATCTCATAGAAAGAACGGTTCATACAAATGTGGCATGTGTAACCAATGTAGGTATATGTTGGATGCTGACCAAGTATTTATACCATCTAGAAACTGCACATTAAAAACATTAGGATATTACAACTGCAACTCTGTAGGAGTAGTCTATCTGGGTATTTGTTTGTTCTGCCATGGTTTTTATGTAGGGAAAACCACTAGAATGCTTAAAAAAAGAATTTATGAACATTTATATGAAATTGAAAAGAAGAAAAGCTCAAATGCATTCTTGGTTTTTACTTGAATTTACTGTCTGTTTCATCAATAAAAGAACTGTCGTTTCAGCCCTGATTATCTGTGGTTTTAATCGTTTGATTCTTGGATTACCACTAAATTTAAACTTTCTATTGAAGCCCTGCTCGTGGACACACTATTGGAGTGCAGGGCTTGCTTTGCTGACTGAGTCGGGTGGTACTCCCTTTCGTGTTTTTTGGTCTTGTTTCGCTTCAATTTGTTCTCAGGTTTCCATGGCGGAGGAACTACTAGACTCAGACCTTCTGAACACACCCCTTATTTTAAGGGAAGAACACGCAAGCACGTTACACGCAAAGAATTTAACCAGGTGCTAGCGTTGTTAACAAACATCAACAACGCTCTTACTAGTCAAGGCAATTCTACTTCTTCTTCTTTTTTTATTCCGGGAAACCAACAGCAAGGGGTACGTAACAAACGGAGACCTCTTACGGCACAGGAGCCGAATGGCACTGCTATTTCGAGACCTAATATGCGAATGGACAATTACAATTCCTCAGTTCAAGAAGAAAATGCAAGCAGCAGCTCAGCACCGAACGGTGAAGTTGCTGTCAAGGGATTGAATTTTAAAACATGGACTGAACTCCAACCGGAGTTTAAACAAGGTACTTTAAACACCAATATGCAACAATTGGACATTGATTTTGATACTTTCAGTAAAAAATTATATGCTTATAAGAACTCTCAATTAGAAATTAACTACCTTAGGGAATGTATTAAAGTTAAAGAGTTCCTAAAGGTCTATGGTGTTATAAATTTCCTAGCAATGCCACCGTGGGCTCTATTTTATATTCACAATTAGTTGAACTGTTTGACCGCACAGGTCTAGAAATGTTGGATTTGATGGTTAAGGATTATCAAAACAAATGCAATGTGATTCTTAATGAACTTACTGTACTCAATGACAATATTGTCCAGCATAAAAACTTTCTTAGGCATAAAAGAAAATACGATGAAGTTTTCACTGAAGTGGACCAGCATTGTTTGAAAGTTTTAGACAGAAAGGTTAAGAAGTTAGACAGGGACATGTCTGAATACAGGGAAGGGAGGGCATACCCTACACTTAATGGACAGAAATACAATAATTCTACCACAAAAAGTTTTGAAAGTAGAGTGGGGAATCAAAATGCTGCTAATATATCTAATGCAGAGCCACTACGTAGGAGTGAATGGTTAGCACAGAAAGGAGGCAACAATTCTCCTCAGGGTTTTTATTATCCCCCGGGCAGACCAATGGGGAGGAACTACAATGCCCTCACCAACAGAATTGGGGAGGGCACGATTGAATGTTGAATTAGGTGACTCCACTGCAATTGACTTTGAATTGATGAGTTCTGATGCTAGTCATATAGTAGTTACTTATGACAATTTCAGTATCTACAATTACACTAATTTAGTTATCACTCCTGGCTTTTTTGAACTTTTCACTAAAGGTTTAAATTACATTCCGGCAAGACCTGCATACCTGCCCAAACTTCTTATAGAGTTAAAATTATTTATCAGAAATTTGAATCTCTCTCTCTTCTTTAAGGGACAACAAACTTCAACCAAAGTTATTGCCAGGTCTAGTACATTCAACCCTCCTCTACATCCTAGCCTGAAAATATTTGAAGAACTTATAGAGAAAACACTCAGGGAGAACTTAGTAACACATCATGACTCCCCTTCGAACTTTAACAAACATTTGAGAGAAATAGTTGACTTATTAAGAAAAGAAAAAATCAGGGTCATGAAACCTGATAAAGGGGAGGATGGTACTCATGCATTTGTTTGATTATGATAATGCCATACACAACATATTGCAAGATACTGACACTTACGAGCAGTCATCTACAAATGAATTAAATGTTGCATATGCCAACATAAAATATATTCTACATGACCACCTACTCCAAGGCAATAAATGAAGATTTATTTAATTATCTTAATGTTTCTCATCCTAAAACTCCCATTTTGTTTGGGATAATCAAGGTGCATAAAGGAACAAAACCTCTGAAATTTAGGCCAATTGTGGCGGTGCAGGTAGCATCACGGAACCTTTAGGTAAATATGTAGAACATAACATCAAACTTTTAGTTTCCACACTCCCACATATCTGTAGGGACTCCTGGGAATTCCTAGCTAGTATTCCATCTGACATCTGCAACCAAGATTTGCTCATGATAACAATAGATGTAGTCGAACTATTCCCCAGCATACCTCATGTCACAGGATTAGACTGGTTTACTGAGATCCTAGCTAAGGAATCTGATTTAAGCAACAACTTGGTCAACCTGTTGACTGAATTCATGGGCATAATCCTGGATAACAATTACATCTTTTTTGGTGGGGAATACTTCAGACAAAGTAAAGGAGTTGCTATGGGTTCTCCATGTGCATCGTCGTATGCAAACATTGTCCTACACAAATGGGAGCAACTATACATCCATTCAACTAAATGGAAAGAATTTATTTTATTTTACAAGCGTTATTTGGATGATTATGTATTTTATGGCAAGGTACTGAAGACATGTTTCTCCAATTTTTTGACTATATTAATTCCACAACTGATTTTTTGTCCTTCACCTATGAACTCAGTAAAAATTCTCTGCATTACCTAGATGTTTTATTATTTAAAGACAAAGAAAATCAACACTTTCAATCAAAAATTTTTAGGAAGACCTCTTTCTCAAACACATTTCTGCATTTCGATAGCTCGCACCCTCTTTACACCAAAAAGGGGATAGTTAGAGGCCAACTTATCCGAGCCTCTAGAATATGCAGTTCACTTGAATCCTTTATAGAAGAAACCAGATTCATAGCAACTATGTTTGAGGAAAGAGGTTACCCTGAACAACTTATTAGTTCTTGCATTACAGAGGTGTTAGAGAAAAGAGATCTAACTTTTCCACCCCTTCTGAGTAAGGGGCTTCCTCTTTCTACGAACACTAAACAAGGACAGGAAGGTTTGCAGAAAAGCTTTGTCTACACATACACCAGTGATGCACCCTTCATTGAGAACACCTTACGCCAGATTTTGGCCCCTTTAACATCACAAGAAGACATTAGAACTTCTATACCAGAGACTTTAACATTTACCAGAAAACGCAATACCAATCTTAAGGGTATGTTTGAACAAAACCCCGTCCACAACAATCTGGGAATGCCCTTTCATCTCATAGAAAGAACGGTTCATACAAATGTGGCATGTGTAACCAATGTAGGTATATGTTGGATGCTGACCAAGTATTTATACCATCTAGAAACTGCACATTAAAAACATTAGGATATTACAACTGCAACTCTGTAGGAGTAGTCTATCTGGGTATTTGTTTGTTCTGCCATGGTTTCTATGTAGGGAAAACCACTAGAATGCTTAAAAAAAGAATTTATGAACATTTATATGAAATTGAAAAGAAGAAAAGCTCAAATGCATTCTTGGTTTTTACTTGAATTTACTGTCTGTTTCATCAATAAAAGAACTGTCGTTTCAGCCCTGATTATCTGTGGTTTTAATCGTTTGATTCTTGGATTACCACTAAATTTAAACTTTCTATTGAAGCCCTGCTCGTGGACACACTATTGGAGTGCAGGGCTTGCTTTGCTGACTGAGTCGGGTGGTACTCCCTTTCATGTTTTTTAGTCATCAATAATCCCCCGTATGCTGTTTGTATAGCTGTGCAAATCCAGCAGTTCAAAATATTAAAAGTCTCAGCATACATATATTTAATTGCTTGGTAAGTGTTAAAGTTTGGATGCCAGTCTATGAGTAATGCATCACGTTTGTTCAGTTCAACTCGTGTGGCTGGGAAAAGGAAAGGCCACAGCAAAAAGATCATTGTTATCAGTATAGCTATCAGAATAATCATGCAAATTTTCTGAGGTTGTTCTGCATCCCTGTTTACTCTATACCTGGTCATTTTGTTCTTGTTGTACAACAGTAACAAGGCTTTTGTCCAGTTCAAAGTTCTTAACCAATTTACAGTGTGTCAGATGAATCCAAGATGCTTGCTCTGCAATCTTGACTGCAGTGGGTGTCGACAGTAGCACCTGGTACGGTCCTTCCCACTTCGGAGAACTCCAATTCTTTTTCTTCACGACTTTCACCCAGACCCACATGCCTGGGACTATTGCTGCTTCAGATGGTCTGGCGTGTTCTTTATCTGAAACAGAATTTAACTGTAAAAGTTTGTTATTCAAAAATCGCCTCGTATACTCTGCAAGTGAACCATCAGCCTCCTGGTTTGCAGGCATGAGAGGTTTCCACTGAGGTGTATAATATGCCCCCCCAAACAGAATTTCAAAAGGAGTTAACCCTTTTACATTTGGAACCGTGCTCATACTCAACAGTGCCAGAGGTAGACAGTGCACCCAGTTCTTCTGTCTCACTAATCAATTTCCTAAGCTTATTTTTCAAAACTCCATTGTACCTCTCTACTAATCCTGCAGATTGGGGGTGGTATGCACAATGTTTTTTCAGAGAAATCCCAAAGTAACGGCTCAGTTGTTGTATAGTTTGATTTACAAAGTGTGTGCCATTGTCACTATAAATCTTTTCCGGTATGCCAAATCTAGGAATAATTTCTTTAACGAGGTCTTTTGCAACAGTAGCTGCATCTGGATTTTTAGTTGGAAAAGCTTCCACCCATTTGGAAAACATATCTATAATGACAAGGCAATACTTCTTATTTTCACATTTGTTCAGCTCTATAAAATCCATACAGATAGTATGGAACGGATATGGTGGTGTAGGGAAACTCCCTTGCTTAGGTTTCAATGCCCCTTGTGCATGATGCTTGTTACAAACATGGCATGCTGCACAAACATTTTTGTGTAGTTTGTAAATCCATCGTTGTAAACACTCGATTCACTAACTGTACCATCCCCCCTGTTGAGACATGGCACTGCCCATGGCTCAACAAAGCTGCATATCTAAACAAGTTAGATGGTAAAATCGGTTTCCTCTCTTTGGAGATGTACAGCCCTTTCTCAAGAATTGCTCCTCGTTTTATCCATTTTTGTTTTTCTACATTTGTAGTAAGTGTCTGCATTGTTTTTAACATTTCTAAGTCTAAAATCTCAGATGGTTGTAATTCCTCACTCAAAAGAAATACTTCTGAAGCTGAAGCTTCATGTTTTGCAGCTGTATCAGCCCTCGCATTACCTTTTGAAATCCTATCCTGTTGTTTGGTATGAGCTACGCATTTGCAAATAGCTACTTTCTGAGGTAACTGAATAGAGTCTAACAAATCTAAAATAAATTGTGCATGATTAATTGGTTTACCAGTAGATGTTATCATTCCTCTATTTTTCCACTGCTGCGCAAACACATTACAGTAGAAAAAGCATACTGGCTGTCAGTAAAAATGTTCACTCGTTTACCCTTTGCCAAGGTACATGCCCTTGTCAAAGCAATCAATTCTGCTGCTTGTGCAGATAAGTTGTGCGGTAAAGACTTTGCTTCTAAAATTTCAATATCAGAAACTACTGCATACCCCACTAGATTATGTCCTGTAGGACCCCTCCTACACGAGCCGTCCACATAGTATGTCACCTCGGCATCATCCAAGGGAACATCCGTGAGATCTTTTCCAGGTAGTGTCTTTTGCTCAATCTCCTGCAGGTAGCAGTGTGGTTTGACATCTGCAGGGGTTGGGAGCAAGGTTGACGGATTCAAAGTTGTGCATCGTTCAATTGTCATATGAGGTTGGCTCAACAGTATAGTCATACAGGAAAGATATCTAGCAGGAGAAAGATATGCTACTTTTTCTTGCAGTAAAATAATAGTGATTGCATGAGGCACTCTCAATGTGAGAGGGTGGAATAACACTACTGAGGCTGAAGCCTGCACTGCCATTGCAGCTGCGACTACTGCTTGTACACAGTGGGGTAGGGATCGTGCCACTGGGTCTAGCTGTGATGAATAAGAAGCTATGGGGTGTTGTTTGTCCCCATGCTGTTGTGTTAACACCGATGTCATATAACCCTGCTTACAATCTACAGTTTGGAAAAATCGTTTGATAGTTTGGTAATCTTAAAACTAATGAGGATGCTATCAGTTGTTTCAATTTGCAGAAAGCTGATTCTGCTTCTGGTGTCCACTGTAATAAATCTTGTGCTGCCATAGGCTTTTTGAATATCAAGTTGGTCAGTGGAGCAGATTCCAAGGCATAGTTTGGAATCCAACTCTGACAAAAATTAGTAGTACCTAGGAAGGACATCATTTCCTTCTTGGTAGTAGGTTTAGGTGCTTGTAATATTGATGTTTTTCTGTCTTCATCTAATATTCTGCCCTCTTTGGATATTACATATCCCAGGTATTTGACCTGTTTTTTCCAAAGTTGCAGTTTGTTTTTGTTCACCTTGTGTTCTTGAGTAGCTAAAAATTGTAGTAAGGCTATGGTATCTTCTCTGCATTCTTGCTGGGTGGGGGCTGCCAGCAGAATGTCGTCTACATAAAGTAAAATCTGGCTGCCTTTTGGTGGGATAAATCTCACCAGGTTAATTGCCATTTCCTGTGCGAATATTGTTGGACTCTCACAATATCCCTGTGGTAGTCGTGTATATGTATACCTTTTCCCCTGAAATGTAAATGCAAACCAATGTTGATTGTCAGGGTGTATCGGTATTGAGAAAAACGCATTGCTGATATCTACCACAGAAAAATACTATGTGAGAGTGTTCAATCTCGCCGTTTGTTCTTACAAATGGGTGTCGGAGCCGATCCTCGGCTCCGAGTCGCTTTAGCAAAGCTCTGCATCTAGGAGAAGCTCGAGACCAACCTACCTCCCACAATTCCCTCTGCCTCTACCTCAGATCTAGTTTGCCGCTGCAACCAATCGCATCGAGCTTTTGAGCTCTGACCAACTTTTGGGAAGATAAGCTATTTTCTTCTGATTTTTCTTGTGAATTTCTTCTGAATTTTTGTAAACTTCTAAAATTAGTGTGTGTGTGTGTGTGTGTGTGTGTAGATCATCTCTTTTTTTTGGTACTCTGATATATATATAACTTTATATATTCATATAGTTTCCTTGGGGCCTACCCCACCTTTGTTACTTGATATAGGATTGGATACCTGCATTATTACTGCTGTGTTTGTGTACCTTTAACCACTTTTCTTGACAGAAGTGTTGTTTCAGTTTTTTGTGCAGGTCTTGTTCTACAGGATATGTCTGAAAAAGCCAAGTCTGGTTTCAAGAGGTGTCAGTGTGGGCAAAAGATGTCTATCACTGACAACCATAGCTCCTGTGTCTACTGTCTTGGCCCTCTCCATCTACAAGACGACTGTTCTATCTGTCATTCAGATAGACGCAGGAAGCTTATTGATAGGGGTCTTTTGAAGCCTGCCTTCCAAGAGGCGCTTGACAAGTCGGACCAGGCGTCTAAGTCCTCGAAGGGGTCGAAGACATCGGAGCCTACGTCATCGGCTCCGAGTTCTTCGCTTAAAGTTCGTTCACCAGTTCCACAGGCTTCGGGGCTGAGTGTCGAGCTTCTTACTGTGACCGAGCCTCGAGTCTTGGAACCGGTGTCGGAGCTTCCACCTCCTGCTATATTGAGGTCGGTACCATCCTCGGTTCCTTCGACCCATTCTTCCAGGCCCCTCTCCGACACTGACGTAGATCGTGTGGTGCAGAAGTTAATGGAGAACACGGCCCTGTCCAAGCTCATTTCAGTCTCCTCCCAATTGGTGCCGAGACTCGAAGGCCCTCCCTTATCTCCATCTGGTCCTTCTCTGAGGCCTACACAGCTTTCGGAGCCAGGAGATGTTGATCTGATGATAATGGAGCCCTTGGTGCCGGAACCGTTATTTCCTCAGTCGGCACCGTTGACCTCGACTCCGTCGGAACCGTTAGCAGACTCGCGGAACTGACGATCTCTCCTTGGCTCCGGGACTGAGTCGAACCGATCTTTTGGTGCCGACTCTCCCCCTCGGTGCCTCGGCACGGATCACTTCGGCTCCGTCCTCGGGGTCGATGCCCTTGGCCTCCGCGTCGGAGACACTTCCGCGTTCTTCGGAACCGGAGGACTCCTCAACTCAGGGTCCGGGGGCCTTTGACCTCATGAGGAAGGTATTGTCTTCTCAGACAACCACGTCAACGGAAGCAACTTCTCTCTCCCATAAAGGTCCGTTGTCTACTTCTGCACCCACGACTACCCATAAGCGTAGAGCACCAGTGTCTCAGCCACTCCTAGAGGGAGCCCCTTCTTCCTCGGAGGCCTCACCGGAAGCCCCTCCCGATGACGTTCCGAGGAAAAAGTTGTGCAAGAGGAGGCACTTAGATTCTCCACAAGAATCTTTAACATCGGATACTGACTTAGATGAGTCAGAAGGGTCCCCAAAATCACCCTCAGAGGATGTCTCCTTTGCTGACATCCTGGAGATCCTGAAGCAGAGAGGTGATTGGCAGGCCCTACCTCCTTTTGAGGATGAGTCGGTTCTACTGAAGGCATTTGGTGCTCGCCCTTCCTCCTCCTGGGTCACTCCACCCTTCGACGAGTTAATGGAGTTAATTGCTCGAAGGGCGTGGGAGGCACCTGACACAGTGGAGCCAGTTCCCAGGAAACCTAACAAATACATAACTGCCCCTCAGGACAAGTCATACCTTACTAAGGGAATTCCAGTGGACGCTATGGTGGTGGCCGCAGCCACTAAAAAGGAGATGTCCGAATCTTCCTCATCTGTCCATTCCCTCTAACAGAGACTCTAGGACCATGGACAGGTATGGGAAGCGCATTTTCAGTTCAGCGACTTTTTCCATGCGATCGCTGAACTACTTGACACACTTCACACGATTACAGAGGGATCTAGTCAAGGAGTTGGGGGATACCCTCCAGGGTAATACAGATGCTGCTGTCTCGGACAAAGTTACAGCACAGCTCAACACCCTTACATCCATAGTGAACTCGTCCATGAGGCTCATCTCGTATGCGGCCGAAGGGTCGAGTAGGGCTGCAGCTTCAGCGATTGCTCTTCGTAGACAATCCTGGATGCGCTGTGCTCCTTTGGAAGCCTTCAAGTCTTCCTTTACTAACGCCTTTGATGGTGCCACTCTTTTGGCCCCAAAGTAAAGGAGACCCTAACCCGGTGTGAGCAGGAAGGAAAGACTCTGTCTGCTGTCGGAGTCCGTTTTTCCACCCCATCCAGGCCATACCCCAAAGGGCAACGAGGTGGAAAGATGTGGTTTCGTAAACCCCAGGGTTCTTTCCCAGGCACACAGGGTGATGCCCCCCCAGAGGCAGAGGAGGGGGCAGAAATGGAAGACGCCACTCTGGCGGCAGAGGGGGTCCGCAGAACCAAGGTGACAGGGATACTATCCCTGGGTAGCCTTTCCAGCACTCCTGAGAGGAGGCCCGACTGTCCTGCTCTGGAGGCAGTTGGGGGTCACTTAGCTTTATACCCTCAGGCCTGGCAAAGCCTTACTTCAGACAATTGGGTAAAAAGCATTATCACCAGAGGTTACAAAATCCCCTTTGTATTTCCCCCGTTACCACAAAGACGGTTCCCAGATGTACCACCCCATCTGCAAAAACCAGCAGCGATAGAAATCTCAAAGCTGCTAGCAAAAAGAGTCATCCAACCAGTTCCAGCGGACCAAAGAGGATCCAGAACTTACTCAAGGTTTTTTTTAGTTCCAAATAAGACAGGGGACTGGAGGCCAATTCTGGACCTAAGCAATCTCAATACATTTGTGAAGAAAGAAAAGTTCCGGATGGTCACGCTTCAATCGATCCTTCCGTTTTTACAGAAGGACGACTGGATGTGCTCAATAGATCTCAGGGATGCCTACTACCACATCAAGATGGCCAGAGTGTCCAGAGATCACCTGCGCTTCCAGCTGGGAGCCA
Source organism: Protopterus annectens (assembly GCF_019279795.1). Classification (NCBI taxonomy): domain Eukaryota; kingdom Metazoa; phylum Chordata; order Ceratodontiformes; family Protopteridae; genus Protopterus; species Protopterus annectens. The sequence goes on from NC_056746.1 coordinate 837,053,488, forward strand.
GTCACTTTCAGTTTCGGGCCCTGCCCTTTGGTCTAACCTCAGCCCCCAGGGTTTTCACCAAATGCATGGCAGTGGTAGCGTCTCACTTGAGACGCCTAGGATTCCGGGTGTTTCCATATCTAGACGACTGGCTCCTTACCGTCACCACCGAGCGTCAACTGATGCAGGCCAGGGATTACACAATCAGCCTTTGTGCTCTGTTAGGGATTTCGATAAATTTCGAAAAATCTGCGTTACAGCTCTCACAGCATATTTCATTTATAGGCGCAGATCTAGATACCCGTTCTTTGCTGGTAAAACTACCCTCCGCAAGAATAGCTTCCCTACAACAACACGTATCTCTCCTACTATTATCCAAGAAGTCCCCAGCCAAACTAGTCCTAAAAGTCTTAGGGCTCATGTCAGCTTCCCTCATTGCAGTTCCCATGGGGAGGTTACACATGAGAATTCTCCAATGGCTGCTGTTCACACAGTGGTCGTTCCAGCAGTTACCGCTGATACGAGATTCACATAACAGATTCCTGCAAAGCACACCTGTCTTGGTGGTTACAGGATCACAACCTCATCAGCGGCCGACAGTTTGTGTTACCCAACCCAACGGCCACGGTGACCACGGACGCTTCCCTGATAGGGTGGGGGGGCATCTTTCAGGGAAAGACAGTCCAAGGTGAATGGTCCAGCTTAGAGTACAACCTGCACATAAATGTTCTAGAGATGAGGGCAGTGTTTCTAGCATTGCAACACTTCTCCCCCCTTCTACCTCTAGGGACTATTGCAGTACAGACGGACAACATGTCCGTAGTCTGGTACATAAACAAACAGGGAGGAACCAGGTCTTACCAGTTGTGCAGGGAGGCCATGAGAATTTGGCAATGGTCAGAGTCCACGGGTCGCTTTCTAATAGCAACGCACATCCCGGGGTTATCCAACGTCATAGCGGACAGGTTGAGCAGAGCCATCCTGTTACCTCACGAGTGGTCCCTCAATCAGAAAGTGGCGGAAAGGATTTTCCGCAAATGGGGCCAGCCTTGCTGCGATCTGTTTGCGTCTCCAATGAACACTAAATGCAGAAGCTACTTTGCCCTTTTACCCCCTCCAGGGGATGTCCCCAGGGACGCTCTGATTCACGATTGGCCCCCGGGTCTCCTGTACGCTTTCCCTCCTATACCACTGATCCCGAGATTTCTTCAGAAAGCCAAGGACCAGGAGAGGACTATAATTCTCATTGCCCCATTCTGGCCTCGACAGATCTGGTTCCCCTTTCTTCAAGCCCATCAAATGCAGGAGCCCTGGATTCTGGACCCAGTGCCAGATCTGCTGACTCATTTGTCAGGAGCTCCTCACCCGTCGCTCCTATCCCTCAAGTTAGCAGCCTGGCTGCTCAGCTTCCCTACTTAGCCAGGTCTGACCTTCTCTCTCCGGCGGTCCAGAACATTCTGGTCGCCTCCCATAAGGCTTCCACTACTAAAATCTATACCAGTAAGTGGAAACTTTTCATCCACTGGGTGACTACACAGCATTTGGATCCTTTAGTAGCCCCCCTAAACAAGGTTTTGGAATTCCTGTCCATTCTGTTTCACCAAGGAGCCTCTACTGCCACTTTAAAAGTTCAGTTGGCCGCTATTTCCAACTTTCACATAGGAGAAAACGAGGCTCCCATTATGGCTCATAGGCTTTGTAAAGCCTTCATGAAAGGGTCCTTTCATCTCAGACCAACAGTTAGGTTACCTACAGCTCCTTGGAATCTAAATTTACTCTTATCCCAGTTAATTTTACCACCCTTTGAACCAGCTTCTTCCTGTTCCTTAAAGTTCTTGTCCTGGAAGACTCTTTTCCTAGTAGCTATCACTTCAGCCAGACGAGTATCAGAACTTCAGGCACTTTCCATCAAGCAGCCATATTTAATTTTTCACCCTGACAGGGTATCATTACGCACCAACCCTTCCTTTCTCCCTAAGGTTTGTTCGGTTGCCAACATTAATCAGTCCATTGAGCTTCCTACATTTTTCAAGAACCACTCCAACAAGCTGGAATATATGTTACACAAATTGGATGTTCATAGACAACTCAGATTCTACCTGGATAGAACTAAGGACCATAGGAAAGCGGACCAACTCTTTATAGCCTTTGCGGATAACAAAAAGGGCATGGCAATGACGAAGCGCACACTTTCTAAATGGCTAACTGATTGTATAACCTTCGTGTATTCTGCTTCAAACCAGAATTTGCCCACCAAACCAAAGGGACATTCTACTAGGTCAGTTTCCACATCTCTGGCTCATGCGGTTCGTCTGCCATTAGACGCTATTTGTGCAGCCGCCACTTGGTCCAAACCGCATACATTCATCGCTCATTATAAAGTTGATAGGACTTCCAGGGATAGAGCATCTTTTGGTTCCACTGTGCTCAGGAACGTTCTTCCGTGAGTCACTCAGGGTAACGGAGCTAGGGACGCTACCCATTTGTAAGAACAAATGGTGAGATTGAACACTCTCACATAAAGAAGTTATGTCCTTACCATAACGTTCCATGTGGAGTGTTCATCTCGCCTTTGTTCTTACATCCCCACCCTCCCACCCTCAGGTCTGGAAGAACGTACAGATTTAGAAGTCTGGTCTGTTTGTCTCCCACTAGTGGTCTCTCTCTTGTTCCTACTGGCTTGAGCTAGTTACTGCTCCTTATGTATACTTATGTATCCCTTTTATGCTTGATTACCTTTGTTATTGCTGGATCTGGTCTTGTTTTGCAAACTAGATCTGAGGTAGAGGCAGAGGGAATTGTGGGAGGTAGGTTGGTCTCGAGCTTCTCCTAGATGCAGAGCTTTGCTAAGCGGCCGACTCGGAGCCGAGGATCGGCTCCGACACCCATTTGTAAGAACAAAGGCGAGATGAACACTCCACATGGAACGTTATGGTAAGGACATAACTTCTTTTTTGTTGAGGTTTCAAATCATTTAATAAGGTGTGTGGATCTGGCACCATAGGTGCCCTGGGTATAACTGCATCATTTACAGCTTGTAAATCTTGGACCATACGCCATTCTCCGTTTGCTTTCCTAACAGGAAATAAGGGTGTATTACATGGTGAATCAGGAGATTCTATCAATACTCCTTCCTTAAGTAAGGCTGCTATTATAGGTTTGATTCCTACTTCTGCATCTTTTCTCAAGGGATACTGTCTCTTTTGAGGTCTAAATGCTGATTTGGGTGTGATAGTGACTGGTCCTGCTGTACGAATAAGTCCTACATCTGATTTTCCTGTTGACCAGAGAGTCTCTGGTATGTCTCATAAGGCTTTTTACTCTTCTAGTAAGAGTGCTACTCAGCTGTCCTCACTTGCCTGCAAGTGTACTGCTGGGTGTGTCTGTGTTATCCAATTCAACTTATGCTTTTGTACTCCCTGTTCAGAAAGTTCTATCTCTGTCTGTTTTTCCCGCCTTGTGACTTTTTCTCCTAGGTCTGCCCACTTCACATTTCTATCTTTAGTCAAACTCACATGTGGTAATCGATTAGATTTGTAAAGTACTAGGAATTCCTGGGGCAATGAACAGCTTCCTACACTGTTTCCTTCTGTGTCCCAGTACAGATTTCATAATACTAATCTGTTAGCATGGTTTCTAAACAGTTCTTGCTCATATTCTTTATCAGGTCCTGGTTTGCTGCAGTAATATAGAGTGCAATGCAACAAATGCTGTTTATCAGTGTCAAGGGAGGGGGATTTACTGATGGCTACGTTCATCAGTTCTTCAGTTACTGCCCCTGGACCAGTCGTAACCAAGTCCTGGCTGTACCAATAAAATGTTTCACCCTCCGGTCGCACTACAGAAGTATCCATTTGTCGCTGTGCTTCCATACCCTGCATAGTTGGAACGACTGCTATGCCAAATATCTGCATTAGGTCTCTGCCCAAAAGATTTACTGGGCATTTTGCAGAAACAACAATTTTGCTTTTCTGGGTCATCCCTGAAACAGGGTCAGTTATTGCTATGTTGTGGGAGAGTGGCTCCCGATACAGCTGTCCATTAGCTGCTTTCACTAATATGTAATCAAGTGATTCTGAATTTTCTGGTAATTTGGAAGGATGTATCAGGGTCCGTGAAGCCCCTGAGTCGCACAGGAATTTAACTTCCCTCCCCTCTACCAGAAGTGTAACTTCCGGTTTTGTGTCTGCTAAGTAGAGCTCTAGGCTCAATAATGCCAAGTCTAAAATTTCATTTTCTTCATTAACTGTGATTTCATGCACATCCTCTATTTCTTCTATCACATTCTCTACTCCTTCTATCACATTTACACTTGTCTTTTCTTGATTATTCCTTTTCAGTGATTCTTGACTATCATACCTCCTCACCCTCCTTGTCTTCTGTGGTTACCTTTTTATTTTGCCTGCAATCCCTTGCTAAATGTCCCTTTTTCCCGCATTTAAAACATTCACCCTTTTTCTTTCTCTCTTCAAAGTCCTCTGATCGTTTATCAGATTGTTTGTTTCCCTGGGCATTTTTCTTACCCTTCTTCCTGGTCTGTACTACAAAGACGTCTGATCCGTCTTCTACTGCAAATACTTGAGTTTTCTTTTTCTTTTTACTATTAAAATGCATGTCTTGCATATTCAAGTAATGACTGTAATCTACTTGTATGATGATCTACCATGTGCTTTGTAATAAAGCTGCTAATGGGTGCAATACTGCCTTTCAAAAATGCATTCTTTAGCTGCTGCTCATATGGGGAATCATGTGTTTGGTCTTCAGGTACCTGCATTCCACAATGGTTATTAAAACACTCTAATAATCTGGCATAATATCTATCAACAGTTTCACCTTCTTGTTGTATTATGCATTGATTAATGCAAGTCCAGTCAGCCCTAGGCTTCCATTTCTCAGAGATTCGGTCTGTCAGACCTTTCACTCTGTTATCCAGTTCTGCATTACTATGTGAGAGTGGCCTAAGTTCTGCGTCACAGGGATTCCAGTTGCCATTGATCATGTGCCAATCTGGACCCACGATTTGTCTGACTACTTTCTCTACTTCCTCTCCATTCAAATGGTAACTTAACCTCATGCCCTGTAAGTCTTTTAAGAATTTTCTAAAATTAACTTTCAGATGGGGAATTCCCTCTGTGGCTTTCCGGATGTCTTCCGGTGTCCACGATCTATATACTAGAAGAGTTGGGTCCTGTCCTGTCTGCGGATTTGGTACTTCTATGAGTGGACATATCTCTTCTTCACTCATAGCTTGTGAATTTTTATTTATTTCATACAATTCAATATCCCCTCTCAAGTTGCGTGTTCGAGACCTAGTCTCGATAGAATCTCTGACAAACGGTTTTGGTTCTGCAGGAAGAGCTGGATATAGTGGAGGTGGATCAGCTTGTCCACTCGCTTCATATTCTGGTAAGAGAAGCGGAGGGGGCGGAGGGGCTGTTGCTATTACCAAGTTATTGTCTTCTGTATCTAAAAACATTGCTTTTGAATTTTTATTCTTTTGTTCCCTGCGGTTCGCTTCCTCAAGCCACCTGTGTGCCTGAGGAACTCCTAATTGACGTTGCTTTTTTAGCTGACCTTTTGCGTCTGTTTTAAGTTGTTTGACAAGTTTGATAAGTGAAGGTTTATCTAAATTACCATCAAATTTGTATTTATTAACCCATTTTGTATAGTACCTATCATTGTCGGCACGCTGTAATTGCATATATTTCGCGTCTTCGGTTAAAGGCGGGTCTCGGGAACTTTTTGTGCACTTATTTCCCATGTTGTCTTAGCTAAGTTAGAAATTGTTACGTAACCCTTTCTAACACGTAGTACCACAATTTACACTTCTTCACAGTTTATCTAGAATAACTGCCTACCTATTCTGTTTCCCTGATCTATGACAAGACAGCAATCTTTTTTGTCCCTGATCTGCGCTTTACAGATCTCCTTGACAAAAACAAAATACTGTAACAAGTCCCTGATCTAAAACAGAAAAAAAGGTAAATTCCTCCTTACCTGAGCCTCCGTGTTTGATCCCACCGGAACTGTTGACTCGTCCTCCAATCGCAGATCAGAAACAGTGGCTGGCCTCTTTTGAACGACAATTCATTCGGAGGTCTTTTCAAAGCAGAAGAACTGATGTAGCTTCTTCCCCGTATGGTTTCATGCCACCGGGCCCATCAGACCTGAGCTAGAGCGAGAGATATTTCCAGTCCGAAGGACCAATCTGTCAAAGGAAAAATATACTTTAAAAATTATCAATACACAGTAGGTTCAGGTTAAGGCACTTTAATCTTGCAGCAAGGAGACAAAAATGTGCTAATACAGAGTTTGTCTAACTAGAATCAGGAAATACCAGCATTTTTATACATTTTCTAATAAGATATTGCCTACCAAGCTGACGTAGCAGATCACAAGTTTTAACATCATCATTACACAGCAGTTATTTTCATGCTTTTCTGCTTGTACTATCAATTTTTGTGAGAAACTTCCTAAGAAAAACAATGTGGCCTTGGCTACTACCAGTTAGATATATGCAATGTTACCATTCAAGGTACTATGGCTAATTTGAGCACAAAGCAAGTATAGATTGCAGTTCATTTCTTCAATAGTTCTTTGTCCATCTTTATCTCTTCCTTCTGCAGCTGTGCATGTTCTCATACCACGAACAGAGCTAATTGTTCAAAATCATAACATTATAGAATATAGCATTGTTCATTCATTGCTTCCTGACCTAGCAGATAATCACCTGTTTTTCAAGTATATTTCCAAAAGGCATAAACATGAATTTCGCTGTGCTAGCAGTTACTAGGTCAGAGGGCATCTTGCAAGTTTCAGAAAGCACACTGCAGTTTCAAAAGCATCTTTTAGTCTCATATAAAACTAAGCTGTATATAAAATAGTGTATATAAAATAGAATGAAACGTGTTAACTATTTTAGCTTCTAATTAGCATTAAGCACACACATTAATACATATTTTTCTAACAAGAATATAATCTTGAATTCCTTTCCTAGTTTGTTAATTTTTGAAGCTGTTGCATCTGAACTATATAACAGCAATTTTGTGTAAAGTAGTAGATAGAGAGTTTACTCATAAAATGGTGAGAGTGAGAGGGGTAAAAGAATGGACCCTTGAAGTATCCCTTATTTTATCTATGAAAGCATTTTTACAGCTAATCTTCTGTTTGATAGGAAGATTTTGAAACAACCTCTTGCTTTGTTTGCTGATATATGTAGCAGAAAGCAACACAGTGTTTTTGACAAAGTTTAAGTACTTTATTAGGTTCACAGGTGTATACCAAGCTAACGACCACTAGGGCCATTATAAGCCTAACAATGCAACTGAAATGTGACCCACAAATTTGATTATTTATGGGAGAGAGGTGATGTACTGACTGCCTCTGTCCTTCAAAGACATAGGCACCAGACCAGGGGTGAATTTCAAATTATCCATCCATTGGTCCAAGTTACGCTTAAATAGGTATAGAGATGAACTCTGCTTCACATGGATGGAAGCTTAATGCAGAGAATGGGAATTCTCTGAGAAACATGTGTGTGAAACATGTCCTATTAATGTCACAAGCAAAATTTAGGTCTTTAATCTGGTAATTCTGACACTGTTTGTTTTGTGGTTGTGCAAGAGGTTCTTTAAAACAGAGTCCAGGGATGCACTTTATGCCAGGCAACGATCACCTCTCAGAAATCTGTATGATACCGAATAAAGAGACAGGGCTTGGAAGCGATCAGCATAGGGCATTGTGTTTAATCCCTGTATTATTTTGGAAGGAACTTCTGTAGACATTCCGGTTGCTGCGTGTCTCTGGTCGATGAGGGCCAAGTACAATGGTATGATGGTCTCTCTGGATCTAGATGCTATGTCCTTGCTTATAGAAGGATTGTTTTACTACTTTGGAAATGTTGGTCGAAGACTAGGTTACTACCTGCATGAGTTGCCAGATCCTAGTGACTAGTGAATCAACTTTTAGGGATGCTTATTGATGATGTAGTTACATGGGGTGACTGACTTCCCAAAAGGTACTATAATGCATTTCTTAGTACTGAGTTTTAAGCCATGGCTTTGGCACAAATCTTTGTTGGTGTTAAACCCTCCTGAAGGGTTTTCTCATCTTAGGTGCCTGGGGCCCAGCCAAAAAGGTACCTTGGCTTTTGCCACCCAAGAAAATTATTTTCCTGTGCCACTGTCGAGCAGAGCCACAGAGGTGATCCCCGTGGTGAATTTCCTATTTCCCATCCAATCATCAAGATTTTTCTTGAAGAGTGCTAATGAGGAGTTTTGTTTGATATAGATAGGTAGTTTATTCCAGAGTATGGGAAGTCTCTGGGACAGGAATCTATCCCTCCAGCATGTTCTGTTTAATGTGGTGACAAGGTTTAGGTCCCTAAAGCATGTAGTTCGGAGGGATTGGGATTTCTTTAAGTGGAGCATGTCCAACAGCTCTGGGTTTGACATAGCTTTGTATGTTAGGCAGAGATCACCTCTGAGTAGGCGATATGTGATGGAGTAAAGCTGGAGTTTTTTTTAGATGGTCTGCGTAGGGCATCTGTTTGAGGCTGGTAATCTTCTTTGTGAGGTATTTCTGCAGCCTTTCTAGGTGTTGTAGATGTCTTGTGAGGTACATACCAAAAGGGGCATTGTACTCTATAATGGGTCTAATGAGTGAAGAGTAGAGGGGAACAATGACCTCTTTTTTTCTGGATGAGAAACCTATTGTGATGAGGTGTGCCATGTAGAAGGATTTCCTGACTCCTGTGGCGATGTGATTATCAAAGGAGAAGACTACTGTCCACCTGTGTCCCAAGTTCTCTTATCACACTTTCAGTGTTAAGTATACTGCCGCCTATGTTGTAGTTCATGGTACAGAGTTTTTACCAAAGGGGATGACAATGCGCTTTTTGGCATTGAGCTTGAGGCCATGGCTTTGACACCAGGCATCTGTCTCAGTGAGGCCCTTTTGTAAGATGTCCACATCGTTAGGAGTTTCGATTATGGCTCCTAGTTTGCAGTCATCTGTGAACTTCATTAGCCTGTACTTCAGAGAAATAGATACCAAACAGGAGAGGACACAGGACTGAACCCTGTGGTATTCCACTTGTCACTGGTCTGAAGTCGAATTTGGAGTCTGCTACTTTCACAGTGTGGGTTCTGTCAGTGAGCCAGTTGGCAACTCATCTTGTGACATAGGGATTTATACCTAGTTTAGTGAGTTTATCTATAATTCCAGAGTGGGGGATGGTGTCAAAAGCCTTGGCAAGATCTAGATAGGCTGTGTGAACCACCTTACCCTTGTCTACGGCTTTGGTGACTGCTTCAAAGAAGTCTATCAGGTTTAGGAGATATGTTCTGCCTTTTACAAACCCGAACTGGGTGGGATCCAGAGTTTGGAGATTACCAATATCTTTGTTTATAAGTTCCATAATGATACGTTCCATGGCCTTGCAGACCAGGCTCGTCAGGCTAATGGGGCGGTAGTTCCCGGGGTCCGTGGTGGCTCCCCCTTGTGTAGTGGGATAACCATTGCTGTGTGCCATTCAGCAGGCACAAAGCCTGAGGTGAGGCTATGATTGAACATGGTACTTAGGTAGGGTGCCAGTTCGTTCTGTAGTTCGTGTAGAATGCAGCCTGGGATGTTGTCTGGTCCCATGGATGCTGTGTTCTTGGCTTTGGAGAGTGTGGTTTTTACCTGTGCAGCCGTGATTACAGGAACTTTGCATTCTTCCGGTATAGAGATGGGCTCTTTAGGGGATGAGAGGGGGGTAAAGTTAGCACTGAACCTATCTGCCAGGATGTTGGCAATATCAGTTGGGTCTGTATATCTTGGGAGGATTCAATGACTTCTCCCAATTTGGAATCAGTTTGAGAACGTGGTCGGCCAGAGGTCTTTGACATCTGAGAAGTAGATGCTAAATTGGAGTTTGGCCTAGGACAGAGCCCTGGGGGAGGGACTCCACTGGTGACTGGCCTCTTTGTGGAGGTGGCCTCCCCAATTCTAACCTCCTGAATCCTATTAATCAGTGAACCAGCTTGCTATCCTGCATGTTATAAAGGGGTTATAACTACTTCTGTAAGTTTTTTGACAATGCCAGCGTGGGATATTGTATCAAATGCTTTAGACAGACCAAGAAGGGAGACCAAAGGGAGAAGAGGAGAACTGGAATGAAGCAGAGAACTGGTCCATCCACGAAAGTAACTACCTTCTGTCTTCCTTCTTGTATGTCATAACAGATGCTTCATACTTTGCTTGGGGAACAGTTTTAAAAATAGTAAAAGTACAAGTTTTGTAGCACTCCAAGGATAGAAAAAAAATACATAAAAAGCAAATGTTGCCAGTTATCAATTCTTTAAATCCTTATCTCTGGGCCCCATGACCTGTGTTAAACAGATTCCTTCTCATTCACCTAGACTCAGTTTTCCTGTATGCCTTACTACCATTTCCACTGATATCCAAGGTTCTTCAAACGATCCAGAAGACCTCTCCAAAGATTGTGGTAATGACTCCCTTTTGGCCCAGACAACAAAGGATGTTCTTCATAGTCAGTGTTGCAGTACTGATTCTTGGGTCTTACTGCCATGCAGAAGCTTGTGACTGGCCCAGTTTCCAGAGTCTTTGCATCATCACAAGTTGACAGGTGTCAAAGAATGATGTCTGGACATCAGGGTAAGAAAAGGGCATCCATTGGTATCATCTTCAGTTCTTTCTAGCCATGCAGTCCGATGTGCTTCACGTCTCTTAAAATGCTCACAATCTATCACAGTTTATTTTTTTTAGTGTCTCCTTCTTTTAGTCAGATAAGTACCCCATTGGGGATTTTCCTCTATTAATTTAATGTTTAAAGAAGTGAACATGGTTTCCTGCCTGAGCACTAAAAACACTAGGAGTTTAAGTCAGAAACTGCAATCTCTGGAAGCACTCCACTCCCTTTAAGATGTTGACATCTGTCCAGTCAGAGAAACCTGGTTCATGGTCACAGAAAGTACCCCATGCAGCCTGAGCACTAAAAATCAATCTTTTTTTGGGAGGCCCCCCGTACCCTCATGGCAGGAGCATACAGTAGGACTGTCTAATTGAAGGTTACTAGTTCAGGGCTCAGTTTAAGCTTTTTCATTGGTTCAGGGCTCAGTTTGACTTTTTCACTGGTTTCTGTGTGTCAGCTGCTTTGCTCATTTGCACATAGCTGTGCAGTAGGGGGTAACTTTGGGAGTTCTAGATGTAAAAGCACCAATAGACGTATTTCCCTTAGAAGGGGCTGCTATCTACGAGAGCAGTTCTTGAACAGCAGTAGATCCCCTTTTTTATAGACCTCCTACTGTACATCCCTTAAGTTAGTTCCCCTAAAATAGCTCCCTGCCAGATACCCCCATCTTTTTCTCCTTATTTGCGGAGATAGCAAGTTCAAACCTTGCATTATGGACCATCAGTTACCCTCTGTTTCCCCTGCCAGCCTGGTTGGCATGGGTTTTCTGAAGCAGTGTAGCAACTGCCTCATGTACACTGACAATCCCTTACCCCTAAATTACTCAAGTACAATTTGTGAGAGATGCTCCTACAATAAGAATCTGGAATCACTGCCTCTCATGCCCAGGAACACTAAATAGGTTGTCAGCTCACACACCATGACTCCTACTCATAATATGCACCCAACACATAAACCTTCATATGCAGAGGTACTCTCCAGAAACCTACATAAACACTAGAGACCTCCAAAACATATGTAAGCATGAGAGATCTCCAGAACACAAACATGCTACACCTAACACAACACCCAAAGCACCTAATACACATAGAAACACTAGCACCAGTGTCTCACCAAATAAGCCCTTAAGGCAATGCACATCTTTTTCAAATGTTTGTTACTGGTGACTCTATATTGAGACATACAGACACCCCACTCACCAGGTTAAACAGGGAGAAGGTTACAGTCAGCTTTCTGTTTGGTGCAAGGATTCATCAGATCACACATGCACTCAAGTCTCTCAACAAGAAGTACCATTATGATTCCATCATAGTTCATGTTGGTGTGAACAACTTGAGACATACCTTTATGGACTATATGAAAAGAGACATTATTGAACTCTCTGAATATGTGTCCCAGGCAGGTATGTCCCTAGCTCTGAGCAGCATTTTACCCTTGCCTAGTATAATACCATAGTATAAACAGAAAATGATTGACTTCAATAATTGGCTTAGTTTCTGGTGTCACTCTAAGGGGATCCATTTCCTGTCAGACTGGGATGACATGGTGGATAGACCACACTGCTTTGTCAGAGATGGTCTTTGCCTGGCACCTCTAGTCTTTCAGTTGATGGCTAAGGCACTTGCCTCCTTCAAAATGCCTTTTTAGGCAAGGTCACAGAAACAAAATTTCCAACATGAAAATATCAAACACAAAGAAACTAAGGGTCATGCTGCTAAATGCTAAGAGTTTAAATCAGAAACTGCACTGTCTGGAAGCACTCCTCTCCCTGGAAGATGTTGATGTCTGTGCAGTCATAGAAACCTGGCTCAAGGCTGCAGAAAGTATCCCAGCAAGTTGAAGGTGTGAGAATCAAAAGAGGTGGAGTATCTATCTTCATTAAAGATAATTACACCTCTAGACTGGTTTGACAAGATAACTATGTGGAGTTACTCCAAGTCCAAATTCTTCAGCTATGTCCACAACCTAAAAGGTAGGACTCAGATGTGTGCTGAACTAATAGTGGATGATATCGCACACACTGACCCTGCAAAAATTGCAAAATGCTAGCAGACAGGTTTGGTGAAAACTTCACCCCCTGTCCCCCCAAGCATACCACAAACCATGTCTTCAACATGTCCTCTTCCCTGCATCTCCAAAGAACAAGTCATTAATGCTCTCTCCAAGACTAAGAGCACAGTCTCCTTGGGACCAGATGGCATTCAGGACTGCGTTCTTAGTTCTAAAACAAGACCTAGCTACTTCACTAGACAACCTATTCAACCACAATCTGAGTGCTGGCTTTGTCCCCACTGAATGGAAAACAGTGACTGTTATCCCCCTTCACAAGGATGGCTCAGCAACAGATCCAGGTAACTATAGGCCCATAAGCCTACCCAGCCTCATCTGTAAAGCAATGGAATGAATCATTGTGGACCTCATAAATGAGGATATAGGTGACCTGCAAACCCTAGATACGTTTTGTCAAGGGTAGGGGTAGGTCATACCTGCTAAACCTGGTGGACTTCTTTGCGAATGTGGCCAGAGCCATAGATGAAGACACAGATGAGCACACAGCCTGTATTGACTTGGCCAAGGCCTTCAACACAGTCCCACATTTGGGCATCATTGACAAACTAATCTAATTGAATATCAACTCCTATGTTGTCAGGTGGGTTACAGACTGGTTCACAGATTGACAACACTCAGTCAAAGTGGGAGACTTCACCTCTAGGGTTGCATACTGGCTCAGAGATTGACAACACTCAGTTGAAGTGGGAGACTTCACCTCTAACAGCATATCTGTCACCAGTGGAGTCCTGCGAGTGTCAGTGCTGGGCCCTCTCTTGTTTGGCATAAACTTCTCAGAAGTCCAGGCCAAAATGGAGGTGCTGTGGCTAACCAAGTTTGTGGATGCCTGCAAATTAGGTGCTATCATTGAATCCCCTAGTGATGTCAGTGTTCTTCAAAAGGGGCTTACACAGACCAATGATTGGTGCCAGAACCATGGTCTTAAACTAAATGCTAAAAAATGCATCATCATTCTCTTCAGTAAAAACAATGTCTCTGCTGATTATAAAATAAACAATAATACCCTAAGTACCAATTCTGTAGTGAGAGACCTGGGAACTCAAGTTGACTGTGACCTCAACTTCAACCACCATGTGTCTACTGTGGGGAGGAAGGCATTCTACGTTGCTCACCTGATTAGCAAAGACATCGCCTCAAAAGCAAGAGGTTATAACTCCCCTGTACTCATCCCTCATCAGGCTTATTATTGAATATAATGCTTCCTTTGGTATGTACCGTACCAGACTCCTGCAGCAACTTGAGAGATCTCAGATTTCTAAGAAAATACAGGGTCTTCAGCACATGTCCTATTTGGGCAGAGTGAAGTCACAGCTACTGCACTCAGGAGCATATAGACTACTTAGAGGCGACTTATGTCTGGTGTACAGGGCTACCTGTGACATAAATCTAATGGAAATGATGCATATCCATAAGTCAAATGGGACTAGAGTCATCCATTCCAGGGACCTCAGTCTAGCTTACAACATAAATAGGACCAGCTGGAGAGACTGGAGAGACAGTTAAGTTACATCTCTCAGAGGTTGCCATTCCTCTGGAATAGGCTTCCAATCCATGTCAAGCAGAGCACTTCCATGACCATGTTTAAATGCAACCTGGATGACTGGATGGGAAACCATAAATTCCTGCTGGAGATTGCCCCCCACTTCTCTCCTGGACATTGAGAAGTCTTTGCTAGAAAAATCTTGGGCATAAATGATATATCTCATTTAGTATTATATTGGGATTTAATGGCTAGGCTTGTAAAGACCATTGGGTCAATAGCCTAGTAAAATCATATGAATGTATGAACCTATGAACAATTGCTTGAAGTGTGGCAAGCAAATCCTGCGTAAAGATTTTCACTTGTTTTGTCTGCTTTGCTTGGGGCCTCAGCATGATGTCTCTAATTGTTCTGACTGTGCAAAGTTTCATGTGAAAACCCTCAAACATGGAGCTGAGGTATTAGCTGCCCACATAGAGTCCTCATCTTCATTTTCCTTGGTGGCATTGCAACCCAGTACTACTGCAGTGCAGCATATTCTGTCCATCAATCATACACATTAATTTAAACAGTCCCTAAAGGAATATTTCACTAAACATAGGCTTTGCACATGTTCTCCACCAGGCTAACTAATTTAACTGCTTACTGTCGTAACTTGCTTCTGTCTACCACCCATTCTCAATATTTCTTGCCAATTGAGCCTTCTTAGCCTCAGTTTGTGATATTTTTATCCTTGGGGAAAAATATATATTTTTTTGTTTTGTCTGAATGAATAGTATAAGCTTATTGTACTACCATTGTTATGTGCTTTTGTCAAGGAACTTGGATTTGAACTGCTATTCTAATTGTCATATGTACAAATGTATAATTATGTAATCTTCCTTGGAGCTTTTCTCCCTGGGTCTCTGCTGAAAATGGGCTTCTGACCCAGTTGGACACTACCCAGTTATCAAATGTAAGTAAATAAAATAAATAATTCACTTCACCAGCTACTACTAGCATCATTCCAAAGAAATGGAAAAACAAAAAGACCTAGGTCTGTCCTTTCCAAGAAAGCTCTGATTCTAGTCTCTAAGTCAACCAATAACCCATGTGAGGTGCCTTTGCAGCCCCCTGGTCTGGTAACTTCTAGGCCTGAACCCTCTAAAGTGACCCCTCAGGAGGCTGCCTTAGTTTCCAGCCTACCTACCACTATTACCATACCACAGATATCAGCTGACCCTGAGGTCACTCAGCAGGCCTCAGCTTTCAATGTTCAAATTGTGAGTTTCAAGGGAGTCACCCTGTCTACCTCAGCTACCAAAACCTCAACCAAAATTGTAGTTGGGTGACCACAACCTCAGGTCATCCCTTCTAATCAGAAACATAAACCAAAGCAAACTACTTCCTTTTCTTTGCCTCAGCGTTCAGCCACTTTTTCTCAAGCCAAAGTCCAAGACCTCCTAACAATAGCACATGAATTCATGCCTTTTATGAAATCCAGAGAGCCCTCCCACATTTCTGCTACAGAAGCCTCCCCATCCAGAAGAAACAGGGAGGTGGCCTTTAAGGAAGATTCAGATTCCTTAAGCTCAGAGGATGTGAGGATTTGCCATACTGTGAGCACCTGCCACCACAAACTTATCCAGATTCAGACTCTGATGACACCTTCTCTTTTGCTTCCCTGAGGACCTTTCTTTTGAGGAAGACCTTCATAGAATGAAGGAGGTTTTCACTTGGAAAAGCAAACAGTTCTCCAAGCTAATACCCATTACAGCGAACATCTAAATTTGCCTTCTCCCATGTCACTCTTTATCCCGCCTGTACAAGTACTACTGGACGATGTCTTTGAAGACATTGATTTATATCCTGATTCTTTACCCCCTGCCTCTAGGAAAACAGGTTTTACAGAGTGCTTGAATCTCACAAGCACCTTTACAAAAATCCTAAGGCTGACTCTTCATAGTCTCTACTGAATTCACAAAATGTATACCTAAAGGACCAACAAGGCATATCTCTTACTAAATGGTAAGATAAGCAGAGTGTTAGATTTGAAAAAATACCTCTGCCACTCTTGCCATGAGAGCATTGAATTACCAATTCCATATGCTAAATACCTTGAATCTAATGCGGATAGAATCTTATCAAAAGAAATTTAGGAGACAACAAGAGAAGCTTTACAAGTCATCAGATACTCCCTAAAGTGTTGCTATGATGCCTTAGATGCACTGTGCAGAGTAGCTGCCACAGTTTCTGTCATCTGTAGAAATCCATGACTCAGGACCCAGTCCCTGTCAGATCAGGTTAAGGTTAAACTACTGGATGCTCCACTAGACAAAGAATTGCTTTATGGACCTTGCTTGACCTGGACAAGTTTTTAAGAAGGTAGATGAGAATGGAAAGCAAATAACTGAAAGGATTTTATCTCTATCTGACACCAAGAAACAGTAGGAATTATCTCTCAAAATCTTGGCCTCCCCCGACAAAACAAGGGGAGGCCACCTCATGGCAAGAGACCCAGACAATCCAGGAGGTAGTAACCAGAATAATCACACAAAACAGAGAACTCCAAAGAATCCACCCAGTACAGAAACCAACTTGTGAAAATGTTCAACCTCAGCTTCCCATACCCCTAACCACTCTCCCTTCCAACCCCAGACTGCCATACCCTTACCCACCCTCCCCTCCAACCTCAGCCTCCCATACCCCTACCCACCAACCCCATTCTGCCATATCCCTACCCACCCTCCCCCCAACCCCCGCCTCCCATACCCCTACCTACTCTTCCCTCCAAACCTCTGACTGGAAGATTGTCCTTCCTAAATCAATGGAACATCATTATAGGGGACCAATGGGTTCTCAGCATCATAGAAACAGGATACTACTTCCAGTTTGGATAAATCCCATGCTTCTCAGACATTCCAAAATGACCAAAAAGAGCAGGAAAGCCTCTTACCACCTATCCTCGGGGAACTACTTCACCAAGTACCATTCAGCCTGTTCCGCCAGGTCAGTTGGGAAAAAAGCCTCTACTAAAGGATATTTGTAGTTCTAAGAAAGGAGGGTACCTGGAAGCACATCTTGAACCCTTCAAAACTGAAAATGTTTTCCAGTATCGCAAAGTTCAAAATACTTTGCAAAAATTTATTTCCATGATCTTTCAAGATGTTTTCATGGTCACTCAAGACCTAAAAGATGCTTACCTTCATGTCCCAATACCAGATAGTCACAGAAAATGCCTAAGATTAGCAGCAACAGGTTCTCAGTTCCACTTTTTTGCTTTACCATTTGGGCTGTCCACTGCCCATGAAGTTTTCACTTCAGCCCATCAGAAAGCCTTCCTTTCCTAGGACAAGATGTCTTTCCTGATAAAACTACCTGACCAGCTTGTTTCCAAAACAACACATCTCAGCAAAGGAATTTCTGAGTATTCAGGGTTACATGGCATCCTGCATTCTCATGATACCACTTGCAAAGTTACACATGCGAAAACTTCAATGGCTCCTAAAAAAAATGCTTGGGAGCATTGTTGAGAAACTCAAGAGGTTGGGTACAAACTTGTATGTCACCTGGTGGATAGCCAAGTGGCTCACAGACAAGACCCAGGATGCTAGAATTGGGGAGTCCTCCTCTACAAAGAGGCCAGTTACAAATAGAGTCCCTCAGGGATCAGTCCTTGGGCTGCTGCCTTTTGGCATTTACTTCTCTGAAGTCAAGGCCAATGTCACTGGTCTCTGGCTGACTACGTTTGCAGATGATTGCAAATTAGGAGCTGTCATTGAATTCCACATTGACACAAATGTTCTCCAGGAGGGCTGACACAGGCAAACAACTGGTGTTAGAGCCATGGACTAAAACTAAATGCCAAGTAATGCATAAAAGTATTCTTTGAGAAGTCATCCACCAGTGGTAACTCTCATATTGACAACACACCCCTTAGAGTTGACCCAGTAGTCAGGGACTTAGGGACATACATAGATAGTAATCTAGCCTTTGACCATCACGTATCTACAGTAGTGAGGAAACATTCCATGTTGCGCAACTTATAAACAAAAGCATGGCATCAAAGTCCAAGGAATGCATTGTTCCGCAGTATTCTGCATTTATAAGACCTGTCATTGAGTACAATGCCCCCTTTGGTATGTACCTAACCAGGCATATCCAACAACTATAATGTCCATAGAGGTTCCTCAATAAAAGAATACAGGGCGTAAATAAAATGCCCTATGCCGACCGCCTTAAGACCCTATCCCTGTATTCTGTC
Organism: Protopterus annectens; assembly: GCF_019279795.1. Lineage (NCBI taxonomy): Eukaryota > Metazoa > Chordata > Ceratodontiformes > Protopteridae > Protopterus > Protopterus annectens. The sequence continues at coordinate 837,071,956 of NC_056746.1, forward strand.
TCCAACAGGCTTTCGAGAGGGGATCTATGCCTGGCATACAGGGTATTGTTAGACCCCACTCTGATGGACCTCCTGCATATTCAGAAAACAAACAGCACCATAATTACCCATTCTAAAGACTTAAACCTTGCCTGTGATATAAATAGGATCTGCTGGAGAGACAGGTATGTATCCCAGAGACTACCCCGTGTATGGAACTGGCCCCCCATCCATGTGAAGCAGAGTTCCTCCCTAACCCAATTCAAGTGCAACTTGGACAATTGGATGGGGAACAGGAAATTCATCCCTGGTTTGGCACCTATGTCTCTAATGGACACAGGCAACCTGTAAGTGGTTAATCTCCCAGGACCCTATGTGTAAACGTTTCATCTCCCAAACCTATGCTTCCAGTCATCAAGGGTATCAGAACTTGTCAGAGATTTGGGATGCATGGTTAGGCTTAAAAAGGCCCTTGTAGTCATTAGCCTAGTAAACACCTATGAACAGCATTCTCAACCCCTGGATACACAGTTGCTTCTCTTTCCATACCTGAGTGAGCTAATATGGTGGAAAAACAGTATACTTTAGAACTCTGGGGCAAATTTATCTTTATCAGAATCAGACAAGACCATCACAATGGACAGGTCTAACTTAGCTGGGGGTCCCACATAGGTTCCCTGAAAATGCAGGGCATCTGGACACCACAGCAGAGAAAACTGCACATAAATCAGAAGGAGCTACTAGCAGTCTACTTGGCTATGAAAGCCTTTTATCAGAATTTAAGACCAGGGACCTTGCAGATCTGTACAGGCACTACAGTAATGTAATACATAAAACAAGCAAGGGGGTACACTGTCCTACCTTTTGTGCAGCCTCAGGAGGAAGATTTGTATGCTGGCTCAAGACCTAGAGCTAACTCTCACAGCATTGTATATTCCAGGTCAGAACAACCCCCTGGATGATTCTTTAAGAAGGGATCTTCTAGACCCTAATGAATGCATGCTGAAGAGAGAGGTGTTCCTGGACCTAACTCTGCATTGGAGTGGTCCCTCAGTAGACCTGTTCACCTCTCTCCAGGACAGACAACTACAGAAGTTCTTTTCAAGAACTCAATGGACTTTTAAAATAGATGCTTACTGTTTCACTCAGACTAACTTTTTCCTGTATGCATTCCCACCCTTGCCTGTAATCCCCAAGGTACTTATGAAACTCAGGGCAGACAGACCCAGCATGATCCTAGTGGCCCCCTTCTCACCAGTGCAACATTGGTTCTCCCTTCTCTTGACCATCAGCAAGGGGAGATTCCACACCCTACTGCATGAAATAGATTTCAGCCAAGCCAAGGGCTCTCTCTTCCATGCTTACCTATCCACACTCAGGTTAACAGCCTGGAGTATTGGATTTTGACACTAAGAAATGCCTCCTATTCCACAGATGTGCTTTCCATTCTAGAGGAATTAAAGAGGCCAGTTACAAATAGAGTCCCTCAGGTATCAGTCCTTGGGCTGCTGCCTTATGAAGATGTTTTCCATCCAGTGTCATAGTAAGAACATGAGCCCTTCTCAGGCAGACATCAAATCAGTCTTGGGGTACCTTTCAGGCCTATTTAGATGGAGATTTTCCTACTCCAGTATTAAAATACATGCATCTGCTATCTCAACCAGCCAGCGCAGTTTTCCACCTGTCTTCTTGCACTTCCACATGAAGCTTTTCCTAAAATACTTATTTCCCTTGAGACAACCCAGGAGGAACCCAATTCCTGCCTGCGATCTAAATTATTGACAGAGAAACTTATATTGTCCCCCTTTAAACCTGTTGCAACTGCCAATCTAAAGATGTTCACTTGGAAGACCATATTCCTTATAGCTGCCACATCATCCAGGAGGGTCTTGGAGTTACAAGCCCTCAAATGTGAAGAAACCTTAGAACAAACCCATCTTTTATGCCTAAGATGGTATCAGAACTTACCCTAAACCAGGATATCTACCTGCCAGTCTTCTTACCAAATCCGCAGAACAAGGCAGAGCAAATCCTTTATTCTCTGGATGTGCACAGGCAAATCAGGTACTATCTAGACAAGACAAAAACCCTAATAGAGCAGAGCAATTACTGGTGGATTTTACACAGGCTAAACATTGCAGGCCTGTCTCCAAACCACTCATTTCTAAATGGATAGCCACTGCATTAAGTAGTGGTACTCCCACCATTGAAAAAATCTAAAGGGACATATTAAAGCCCACTCTATCATGTGTGGGGTTGCTCTCCTCAAAGGAGTCCATACCCAGGCCATCCTGGAGGCAGTCACATGGAACTCAGTACACACCTGTTCAAAACACTACAACTTAGGCAATGTCTCCAGGGTTAGAGTAGGTTTCACTACTGCCATCCTGCAAAAGCTTATTTCCTAGGGTCATAAAGATGACCTACCACCCACCTGTTGGCTTTGAGATACCTCCCAAGAACAGTACTGCAACATTGACTATGAAGAACGTAGTACAATTGTGTACTACTTACAATAATTGTAGCTGTTCAAGTAGATCAGTGTTGCAATACATCTGCCCACCCTCCAACTTCTCTATCTGTTGACTACTTATCTCCCCTTTGATGGGTGCAAGGGGTAGAAAAGTTCTCTGTAGACATTCTTCTTAGCTCCATCATCCACTGTCTGCCTCCTATGATCTTCCTCCTTTTCACTCAAATTCAGACAGCTGGGGAGGTCATACTGTCCTCAGGCATCAGAGTACCTGAAGATGGTGCCGACAGATGCACTTCTCATTCCCTAATGTCAGTCTTCAGATGTGACTCTGGAAATCAGGCCAGTCATGGGCTTCTGCATGGCAGGAATGCCCAATAATCAGTACTGCAACATTGATCTACTCAAGCAACTACAATTATGGTAAGTGCTACACAACTGTACTTTCTCCCTTCTTCTGAAATTGGCAAAGGGACAAGATTCCCCACACACTGGATTTACCAAAACAAGACAAAGTTGTTTGTTACACCTCAACATAAAAACACTTTAATTGACTCACTGGATGATAGTTTTGATACCTATGAAACACTTTATTTTTTTACAAGACATGCAGCAGGTGCTAGAAAGTCATATATGTGTAAATGTAAAAGACTTTCTAGTTGGTGCCTCTCTATAAACCAGGACTCAAGAACCCTCTCAAGGCTTGGTTGCTTCTGGCACACGGTTATTTGTGTGAATTGTTATCCTCTGGCCTCTCTCATTTTTCTGTTAAGATTCATTTTTCGGCCATTTATACTTTCCTCCCCTTAGTGTCCCCACTTTCTACCTGTCTTCAAATGAAGCAGTTTTAAAAGGGATTTTACATATCCACCCACCTTAAAAACAGGTGGCTCCTAACTGGGATCTCAGTTTTGTGCTTGAAAAGTTGATATTTCTTCCATCTGAACCACCTCATCAATCTGATTTGAAGTTCTTAACATGGAAAACTGTACTATTCATTACTCCTACATTTGCATAATTGTATATATTGCCAAGGTGTGGATATTATATATATATATATATATATATATATATATATATATATATATATATATATAAATATAGAGAGAGAGATAAATATATATAGGTACCATACCTCAAAACCTGGAAACATCAAAAGTCTGGAGAAGGCCCAGGAAAAATGGGTACAAATCTGTACACTGATTAACATATACTTTGCATACATAATTATGTAACCCCACCCATTCCAATGGAATTGTGGGATACCAAATTTCAAACTCAAACTGAAGAACAGACAACAAAAATATGGCACCAGAGTCCCCCCTGCAATCATTCCAATGTCCCATTACCTAGCTATTTCACCCTATTTACCATAAACACTAGTGTGCGCATACTGCTTTACTTCTACAATGATTATTTGGATTTTATTTTTACATTTTACAGCACAATGCACAAACACTAATAGACATCTGCTAAACAAAGCAATACTGTCTCACAATGAAAATAGACTTGCCATTAAAACTTTGCCCTTGAAACTCACATTAATTGAAACAGCATTGAAACCTACACCACATCCAAAGAAAATGCATCTGGCCAGTGGTGGATAGATTTTTTGGGCTGCTTTCAAATCATTGCCCCCTTGCACACAAAACAAGAAACATACATATGCTCTTTTCTTTGATACACCTTTCTGACTTTATTAAATTATATTCCTTGTATAATACAGCACACTTGTTAAACAGAGTGCATTTTAAATTTATTGTTTGAACAGTTTTCCAGTAGGCTATACTGTAGGCAATTAAACAAAATGCATGACCCAATAATGGCAAAACTGACCAATTCAGAACATGTGCATCATAAAAGTCTACTTCCACACCCACATTATAGATTGACAGTAGTGTAAGCCATAGGCATCTTGCAAATCTTCTCTCACTTATTTTCAGTCTGTTTTTTTTTTTTTGGGGGGGGCAAAAGGCCAAAAGCCAGGGACACATTTTAAACATTGCTTGTATAATTTTGGAAAGTTGCTAGAATAAAATGTTGTTACCACCATGCATTTCACTGGCAAGTCTTGAACCCAGGACCCTATGCCCTACAGTCAGAGCAACATACCACTATGCCAAATCAGCAGTTTACTGAAAGATAGGAAGACTGAAACTTAAATGGCTATCATTTAGTGAATTCAGTTCTCACTTCTCACCATAGCTCCCAACCTCTTAGCACAAAAAACCTGGACAAAGCCAATAATGGGGGAATACAAATTCAGTTCTCACTTCTCACCATAGCTTTCAACCTCTTAGCAGAAAAAACCTGGACAAAGCCAATAATGGGGGAATACAAATTCAGTTCTCACTTCTCACCATAACTCTCAGCTCTTAGGACAAAAAACCTGAACAAAGCTCACAAGTGGTGGTAGCCAGGGACTTTAGGCTCTTTTTAGCTTGTACCCAAGGTACAGGGTTTGAGCCTGAGTACCTCTAGTATTAAAATGGGGACATTTTCACACACACACACACACACACTCCCTCCCCTTCCCCAAAAGTTTCCTTACTTGATTCTGGAGTGCCATTCCCATTCACTTTTGAGCAACCAGGCCAGCCGGAAATGTGTGCATGACTTGAGCTCAATTCTAACAGACTGGTAGCCCTGTCGGAGCTGATGTCATCGCAAAAATTAAAAAACAAAGAAAAAATTGGAAATGAAGGGGTGCCACTTGGGAATCATGGCACCCCTTCATTTGAACCCCAAAACTCAGTAAAAACTGAGTAATTTGGTATGGTTGGGAGGTATGACAGGTAGCTATTTGAAATGTTGGGACCTGTGTGCTCTCTCTCTCTCTGTATATATATGGTTGCACTTCAAAACATCTAAAACTCATAACATCTAAATTCAAAACATCAAGACCACAACATCTAAAATGCATAATATTGAACTTTTGCATCACAACATCGAACACTACAAATCACATAAAAATAACATCCCTTCCACCTATAACAACACCAAACTAGCAAACACACTTTTTACTATGTTTCTGCTTGTGGGGTCTCCGCCCCTCACACCCTCGTAAATTAAATATACCAACTCCAAGATCGCACTACAGTGGGAAAAAGTTAATTTCCTAACCCCACTGTATCGCGATCACCATAAAGAATGTACACATAATATCTATATCACTTACCTGTATGGCCTAAAAAACACATACAGAGTAACAAAGTAAACACTATATGTTGTTTGTCTTTTCGGCTTTTCCCGGTTAGGGGTCGCCACGGTGGAACTCTAGTCCGCTAATGATTGGCAGTAGATTTTTTTTTATGGTGCCGAGTTGCCAGCCCGACGCCCAACCTTCAGTGAAGGCACGCCCATTCATGCATGTCTTTCAAACGCATAGTATAAATTCCTACACTGTCGTTTGTCTTTTGGCTTTTCCCGGTAAGGGGTTGCCACAGCAGAACTCCGGTCCGCTAATGATTGGCAGTAGATTTTTACGAAACGCCGAGGTGCCAGCTCGACGCCCAACCTTCAATGAAGGCACGCCCATTTACGCATGCATGTCTTTTGAATGCTACTCAACCGTGGGTAGGACATGCAGACTCCACACAGAAGGCACTCTCAAGCCCAGCCGAGAATCAAACGGGAGAACCTCTTGCTGTGAGGTAACAACGCTACCGCCGTACCACCGCGGCTGATCAATTCCTACACTATATAAACAAAAATTATATAAATAAAAACTACAACATTTCATACTGATGCCATAAGAATAACAGATTAAACTATGACATTTACATGTTTCATGATACACTATTCCATATTATACATTTTGCATGTTGTGAAATTCGATGTTATGAGTTTTAGATCAATTCCTACATTATATAACAAAAATTATATCAATAAAAACTACAACATTTCATACTGATATCACAAGAATAACAGATTAATCAATGACATTTACATGTTTCATGATACACTATTCCATATTATACATTTTCTATGTTGTGAAATTCGATGTTATGAGTTTTAGATGTTTTGGGTTTTAGATGTTGTGGTCTCGATGTTTTGAATAATTTAGATATTATGAGTTTTAGATGTTTTGAAGTGTAACTATATGTATATATCTACACACACACACACACACACACACACACACACACACGCGTATGTATGTATATATACAATTTGTTTTATCCACTGCACTTTTTCATTGACTCACAAATTGTTGAATAAACTTAATTGAATGTACATTTCATCAAAAATATTTAAATTTAATTGAATCATATTTCATAGAAAACTGTATAAGGATATAGTTAATCACTGCTGGTGTGGTTTATGATCTTGGGATAGTAGAAATTTCAAAGCCATTTAGTCTAGAGCATGTTTTATACTTTGCAAATGGCCACCGTCATATTGTTCCCACATATTTAAGAGCATTTTTGCCAACAGTGATTCACAGTGTGTGGTGTTTTTCCTTTTTCTTTGCAGTTGTGACTCCATGGCGCTAGTATTTTTAAGTAAATGGGGGGCTTGCCCCCAGCAAAAAGAAAGTTTTGAAGAAATATTTTCTGTATATGACTTGAATCAATTAAATGTGTTTTCGACAAAATGTGAATTCAGAGAATTTCATTCAATGATTTGTGATTCGATGAAAAGTACATCCATTGAGAAAGAATATATATATATATATCACACACATATATATTTATATATAGGTTACATACTTTTGAGTGAAGTGCTCAAAAGTCAACATCTGTTTGGATGACAGAAACAAATGCGAGAACAACAATCCCCAGCTAGGGGAATATACTCTTTCCTTGGGGATTCTGAGTTCTTGGTAGTTAGTATACAGAACTAGCAGGGGGGTGTGGGGGCCAAGCAGCAATGGCAGTGCAGGTGTCTTTCCCCCCTGCAAAAGCAATTGCTTTTGGTTTTGCCTGCTCCAAGGTTAATCCTTGCAGCATATGCAGTAGATTTCAACATTTCATTTTGTGACATTTTTTTGTGTCGACATTACAGACATTGGTGTATTGTCCATTCGACGTTGACTACCACACACACACACACACACACACACACACACACACACACACACACATATATATATATATTTTTTTTTAGAGAGAGAGAAAGACAGAGAGAGATTTTGCTCACACTCTAATGTTAATGGACATCAGGCTTGATTTTAAGCTCTTGCACTGTACTGTTTGAGGTCAGAAAAAGACCAAAACATGGCATGTTTACAGCTTGTGGGATATGGCTTTATGAGCTTGAATGTACCCATAAAGACTTAAAAAGTTAATAATCATGGGTATTCAGAAGCCATGGAGCTGAAACACTGTATGTCCTTAAGAAGTAATTTGCAGATCTTCTATAGGCATCTATTACAGGAGGTTTAAGGTATTACATAGTGAAGACTCCAGCTTGGCTGAGTCTTTGTGCAGTTTTTACTGAATTGTTTGTCTGTGTGACCTTTTACCCTTTGGTTTATTTATATATACCCTTGCGTATATAGTTACATTTTTTTATTTAGTTTTTATTTAGTTTTTCCTTTCCTCACAATTTTCCTTCCAAGGCTATAGGCTGCCTTATTGGCGCCCAAACTACCTTCTTATATGGCTGTGCTTGAGCCAGTGGGAGTTTGGGCATGTGGAAGGTGGTCTGAAGCTTTAAAAGCAGGCCAGTTGGTGCTATCCCTGGCAGGATATAACCCACAAAGCTTAAGCTACTGCAACAGTTATCTATTAGACTATCTACTGTTATAGTAAATTTACTTAAACAACTGCACTATAGTGGTTTGCCCTTTAATAGTTCACATTTCAAGCAATTTTGGGAGGCACTATAGTTGACACATCAAATGGTGACCCAGCCATTATATATATATATATATATATATATATATATATATATATATATATATATGGGTCTAGGACACATACTCGACTAGCATATGTCCGAATCACAAAACACCGAACACACATACACGAAAGCACTTAACATCGAAAAGCACTTCCATGTATGTGTAGTTCAAAAAAAAAAAATCTACGTTTATGCAGGGGGGCTTCACCGCCCCTACAACCTCCACATGGGGGGGCTGTGCCACACACACCCCCCACTTTAATATTTTCACTCCGAGATCGCACTACAGTGGGGAAAAAGGAATTTTCCCTTACCTGCACTGTAGTCTGACAGGCACACATACACGGAAACGCTTGTCGATGTTAAGTGCTTTCGTGTATATGTATTCGGTGTTTTGTGATTCGGACATATGCTAGTCGAGCATGTGTCCGATCCCATATACATATACATATATATATATATATATATATGTATATATATATATATATATATATATATATATATATATATATATATAAGAATAAAATACTTTTACTGAATGAACCAAGAGTTAACACAAGATGAAAAAATCTGCTGATATTTAAGAGACAAGCCACTGAACGCTAATTTTAGAAAGTTCATACTGTTTTATTGAAAGAGTAGTAAACAAAGTATTTTTATTTAACCCACAGCCAAACTTTGTTGAGGACATCAACAACATAGTGATAACTGTTAGTAATGGTAAGCAAGATTCAACCAGATAGAGCTCCATTTTAAAAACATTTACTGACATTCTTGTTGCCTTCGATGGTGCTTCCAGTAATACCAAAAACACTTTGTTCTATAGTGGTCATATTGCTTTTGGCCGCACTGATGGACATGCAAAACTGTCCAGAAGATTTTAACAATTCAAAAAAAACAAGCATGTCTCAAACACTGTATATCCACCAAACTAACTACTCCACCAATGTTAATTCTAATTTGGAACCATCAGAAAAATGTTTAAGCAGAACTGTGAATAAATTGCTCAGCCTTCTAAAAGTTCAGAAAAAGAAAATCGCTTCCTTCTGAGAAATAATTAAATGAGTATGTCAGTTCACACAAACTGGTTTACATTTCAGAAAGTGTTTTAAAATACTGTTGAAACTTGATGTTTAAATGCATTGCTTGCCTTAAAATGCTTCAGTGTTTTTAAAAAGCTGTTATTTGAAAAAGTTACTAGTGCACTGTTTAGCAGATGATGTTAAATGTTTGCAGAATTGTAGTCTAATATGCTGATTAATGCACTTTAAAGCAAACATGCCATCTATCTTGGGAGGACAGTGAATGTGATGCAGAAACTGATATTAAAGCTTTTAAAAGAATGTGGGCAGTATTTTAAGTAAAACTGCTTCAAATCAATATTAAGTAACCCATAATGTTCTGGAGTAAGTGGGGATGATCTCTCACAGATCTGAAGGCCTGGCTTGAGAAAACAGGTGCTTCATAAAGGCAATTTTGCAGCTATCTTTGGAAGACTAATTAGCAAAGTAGGGTGGGTCCAGTATTTGTCAGTTTGGGGTGAGATTATTGAAAGACATACTTTGCAAATGACGACCTGCTCCTTTTATGTGATGGCTTTTGCATACTGGCCAAAGCCATTGCTTCCCCAGTGTAGCTAAAACACCTCATTAGATTCCAGTCCCAACTAAGTCAAGAACATTTTTCCCAGAAGACTAAATAATGAGATATCTGAGCGCAAGGCTGTCCTGCAACTCAAACACATTGTTATTTATGAAGTAACAGACACATGATTTCACTGCAAAGGCAGCATTCTTTCTACACCATAGTACAGCACCTGTCACACTTTCAGATCTACAAGTAGCTGTACGGGGTATCAGTATTTGTCAGAGACTCCATTATCTCTAGACAGATTCCTCATCACCCTCAAACAGAAATTATTGAAGTTCACTCACTCAGAGTAAGATAACTTAACACTTCGTAGCCTGCTACAGATTCCCTTCCATGTCCCCTGATGACCGTAAAATATACTGAATTTCTTGTAAAAAATAATACTTATAAGATGTGGGAGATTTCAATTATCCAGCAATTAACTAAAAATATATACCACTAAAGATAAGCATGCTCAGTGGTTCCTTGACCTTATAAATGCAAACTCCCTGGAACAAATAGTCAGTTTAGTCAATATGGGTCCTAGTATTCTGGATATTGCCTTAAAAATCAACCCCCCATTTTGCATCTCACCTACTGTATCTACATCCCTTGTCAAATCCAGTCAGATCAGAAAGCAATGGTCTTCTTTGTGAAAACATTAAACACTTCCTTAGAGAACTCTTTTGAATTTAAGAACTTAAAAAAAACTCTTAAAAGTCCACAATGAGCTGTTGAAATCTAGCTGCACTACCTCTTCACCCTAATGCAGCCAGAGATGCTATCTAAACTTCAGAGCTTTACTCACATTTACTAAAATGTGTAGACCAAGCAGTCCTAATAGTACCAAATACAATGGGAATTGGTGATCTACACACACACACAAACAATCTCTTCATTAAAAGCATTAAAATATTGCTAAATGCTTTCAACAAATTTCAATCATCACTGCTAAATATCTCCCTAAATAAAACCAGTAAAGAGTTAAAAATCTCCATTTGGAAGGTTATAAAGCCAAACATAAATTAAAATATAGCAACATTATCTAAGGATAATTACCAAGCACTCTCCAGCTATGGCAGAAGACTAAGAAACAACATTTAGTAATGTTCTGAGCTGAGCCGCAATGAGAATATATAATTTCATCCAGAGGACATTGCCCACGTACTTGCAGATAAATTTTGTGCTAATTTCATATTGGCTACAGTCATAAAATTTCCATAAATCCATGAGCCCTAACTCCTTCCAAAGATTACTACAGATCACGTCTTAACCAACCGGCTTCTTCAAAACTAAAATGCCACATTCAGCGACCCCAGTAATGTTCCTGGATGCCTAATCACAACTGTCAAAATTGCCAAACTAGAGACCTCCTAAACTTTTTCATCCTAAGCCTGTCCAGTAGGTCTGTTTCTGAAGCATGAAATACAGCCATTGTAATGCCTTTACACAAATTTTTCCTTCCCTGGTAATTCCAGGACATTAATTTAACTAGTCTAAATTGCAAAGCCATGGAATGCATATCAGACTTTATAAACTTTGATATTCAAAATCTGAACCAAAAAGCATAACTAGGGCAGGGTGAAGGGAGTAGCTGCCCTGGGCATAAGCTTATAGGAGGCATGATCTGCAGATACTAATGTTGCAAGAGTGCAATACCAGTACTGATTTATGAAGCTATGAAGATATATCAGCTTCTTAAGTGAAGGCAGATATTGCACTTGCAGGCACTGCTGAAGTGCTGAAGCACTTAGTGTGTGGTGGTAACTGTAGCAAGCATATTCTTACATTTGTAAGAGGCAGCTTGATACAGTTACAGATATCTCAGGGTGTAAAACATTCACCTATGCCCTCCCTGAAAGGAGGTAGGGGTCCACAGAGGGGAATAGCCCTCAGATAGATAGAATACAAGAATGGTGGGGAGGAGGAGAGCAAGTGTAGGTCATTAAATAAAAATATTCCCAATAAAAGATAAAAAATAAAAAAAAGATAAAAACATGTAGCTACTGTAGATAAACTTCACTGACCCCAAATAACAGTAAGAAAATATGAAGTCCAAAACAGAGCAGTGAAGAACACAGCACGAATAGGCATTTGTAAGCACTCCTTTATTAAGAAAACCAGCAGTAAAAATAGGTAAGCATTTTCACATCCACAAGATGAGATCTACTGAGGTCTGAGAGAAGTTAGTTTGGACATCATAAGTTTTGGACTAATTTCCTTTTAAGCAAATGTTGATTATTTCATATTATATGCCTGGTAGCATGAACGATAATTAATGCTGTTTACAAAAGGTAAGGAGCAAATTATAGAAAAAAAAAGGAATTTATGAGAATAATACATGCAGATTAATGTCCAGTAATCGGCGTGAGGTTTACTGGGAGGCAGGAATTTGGCAGTTTGTGTGGTGAATTATAATTGTTAAAAATAAAGAAAACAAATCTGTTTATATGTTTTTTTTCTGTTAATGTATTTGTTCCTGTGTCTTAAGTGATGCCGATTACTGGGAGGCAGGAATTTGGCAGTTTGTGTGGTGAATTATAATTGTTAAAAATAAAGAAAACAAATCTGTTAATATGTTTTTTTTCTGTTAATGTATTTGTTCCTGTGTCTTAAGTGATAATTTAATAAATGTATTTAAAAACAAAACAAGAAAAAAAACACACAAAAAAAAGATATTTAATGTAAGACTAAAATTGTCTAAACATGTTAACTTGGGAACTGTTAAAAAGAAAAAAATGACTACAAAAAATATGTCAAAAGTAGTTGCCTGGGGAAGTAAAGGTGAAAAGGAATATAAAGTGATTTTAAATTATTTAATATTTGTTCTTAGTTTAAAATAAATGTGATTATTAAATAATGCAAATATGTTCGCTAAAAGCTTCCATGTTTTAAGTAATTAAAGGTAGAATGGTGAATGTACAGTACTTGAAATGGATCAAATCGGTTGTACAAAAACAAAACTCACTGAAAAAAACAACCACAAAGAAAATGAACATGAGCCTTTTAATATTCCAAAGAGTAAAAAAAATCCAGTGAGCGCTTTTATGTATGATTAGACCTCTTTAGACTGAATGAAAAGAAATAAAAACAGCTTTATATACACCATAATTAATTGATTAAATCCCATTCCAATTAAGAAACAATTAAGAAAACAATTAGAAGTAGTTTTCTGGAAATTAAAAAGGTGGTGGGGGAAGCTCCTGTTTTTACAAATAAAAGGGGAAGAAATTAAAAAAGATATTTTTCAAAATAAATTGAGTTTTAATAGGAAAGTGAAGAATGAGAAGGGAATGGTGAGATGTTTAAGTTGTAGTTATTTGTAAGTTTTAGAAACTGATGTTAAGGAGGATTATGTAAATAATGTTAGCATTTCAATTAGTGGTTTTTATACATGTAAGTCAAGATTTGTAGTTTATTTTTCTATTTGCTCCTCTTGTTCAGTGTATTATGTAGGTAGGTCTAATAGGAAATTGTTTAAGAGAATACATGAGCATTTATATGCTATCAAAAAGGTTGACAAGAACAATGCATGGGGGAAGCATAGTGCCTTGGGATGCAATGGTTTGCCTAAGTTTTAATATTAGATGATGTATCTGATTTTAATGGGAGGCTAGATGTGGAAGAGGAACTGGACTGGAGGGAGTATTGCTGGATAGTTAGGTTAGATGCCAGCAACCCTCCAGATCTTAATGATAAGGAAAATTTTAAAGTGTATTTGAGGAGGAAGAAGATGAAAAATTGAACCAGGCATTGTTGCTTTTAGTTTTTGAATTGTGTTCTAATTGTTTTTTAATTGATGGGGCATTTAATCACTGATTATGGTTTATATAAAGCTGTTTTTATTCATTTCATTCACTCTGAAGAAGTCTAATCCTAGACGAAAGACCTTACTGGATATTTTTCACTCTTTGGAATATTAAAAGGTTCAAGTTCCTTTTCTTGTTTTTTTTCAGTGAGAATGGTGACTGTAATCTGTAAGAAGAATAGGAGAGCTGTAAATTTATAAACAGAGAAGACAGAACTACAGGAGAGATTTGATGCTAACAAATAATTGACAAAATAGGTTCTAGCAAAACAGAGGCAGTTGGAAAGTTGCTGCAGAATGTTACTGCTGTAAAAATACTTGTTAAAATGTAGAAAGATTGCATTGTTGTGAATTTCCCAGAAGAGGAAGGTAACCAGTTTAGGAAGGTTTACTATCAAAATGTCGATTGTGGTTCACCGTTTATTCACATACTTCAAATTATTACACAAAATCCATAATGCAGAATTGTCCAAATGCTGAAATAAAACTTGAACATCGACATTTCCAACCACTCCACAACTAAAAGCAATTGTTGCAGCATTTGGAGTTTGGACTTCACGTAAGTGGATTCAATGATGTGTCATTCAACATTTTGATAGTAAACTGTTTAAGAAAAATGTATAATAATGTCTAGCCACTATGACTGTAGCATTAAAAGATATAATAAAGAATGAAAGTAACATGAGCAAGCTCAGGGAGGATGTCAAGATTGTTACAATTTTTTTTTAATTATAAACTGAGGTTAAAGAGGTTAATAAGCAGTCAGATATAAAAGTAATAAAAAGTATGAAGGAGAAGAACATTTTCACCAATGTATGCCAAGTTAAGCTTGTGGAAGAACACAACCAAAATGTAACAAACAGAATATGACATGGAACTTTAATTTCCTTGCAGACAAAAAATGAAATACAAAAGGTATTTGAATGTATTAGACAAAATGAGGCAGGAGTAGCAATATTACAGTAGACTCAATAGAAAAAAAAACTAAACATGTGGGACTGAACAAGAAAGGCTTTAGGGAAGGTTACCATGTAGAAGCAAAAGAAGGAAGGAAAAAGGGAACTAATATTAATAATGAATGGAGTGCCTATTTGTGTAAAAAAGCAAAAACAGACAAAAGGGCAGATATGTTCTGGTCATGGGTAATTGCTAGGCTGGTAGGGTGACTTTCGGAAATAAATATCTGCCATAGAAATTTAAAAAGAGAGATTGTTTTGGAAATAGTCTTCTATCAAAGGATAATAATAATAATAACTGAAAGGACTGGAATTTGGTGATTGTGGGTAGTGATCCAAGTAGGGGTTCAAGAAGGAGAAAGATTTCTGCAGAAGGGAAAATGCTTAGAAATATGTTACATTTGTTCAGATTAGTGAGTGTAGTTAATATCAAGATAAGAAGGAAGGAGTTTACTTACTGTTCAAATAGCTAGAGAAGTTGATTGAGATTGGATAGGGCCCATGTCTTCAAAGAGCATAAATATGAAAGATAAAAGGAGAGCTCAAGAGCAGGTTGTAGGTTTAGGAAGGAGAGTACACCTTAGCTTCTATCTGGAAGTTCCAAATTTTTCATAGTAAATCCCTGCAGATATTCAAAATAAGTTGTCTTAAGTCAGTATCTATTTAAAGAAGCTTTATTTGGATTGGTGCTTTTATCTTATAGATAAAATCAGGAAAAACTTACACTAGGGAAGATGAACATCTGGTTGAGGATCTGTCAACGCATGCTTGGCTAATATCTGACCACAGTATATATATTAAGGTGCTAGCCTTAATGGGAGAGAAAGACATTGGAGGATTTGTTTGAGTTGTGAGAAACAAAATAATGAAGAAGGAAAGGATGTTATAGGAAATAAATGGAATAACTGAGAAACAGCTAAAAGAAAAGGAAGAAGAAGTTAATACCTGTGAATGAATTAAAAATAGATCTTGGAAGAAGAAAGAAGCCTAAAAAACATTTATTAAAGCAAGCTTAAGGTAAAAGAGAATTTACAAGACAGAAGTGTGTTGCTGGTGAAAGAAGACAGAGGAGATCAATGTGGTTTTGTGAAGTGAAAACAAATTTTTGATAATATATTAAAAACCCATATGATTCATACAGAAGTTGAACATAAAGATAGGACTGTTTTTGTAAGGTCCATACACAGAGAAGACTTTTGATAGAGTGTGTTGTAGATATTTATAGGAGCTAATGTTTAAAATGGTCATCTCAATGAGATTCATCAGAGTACTTCAGAATATTTACAAGGATTCTAAGGCATTCCTTAAAATTAACAATGAATTATCAGAATCGAAGACAGAAAAGAAAATTAGGCAAAGATTCCCTCTAGCCATGATATTTGCTATATATAGAGTAATTTGCAGAAAAGATACAACAATCACAAATGTAAGGATGGGATTTGAGTGGAGAAGAAGATTTTCATGTTTGTGGATGATATTTTTTAATATGTTACAAGACCAGAAAAGCATATTATTACAAACATGGGCAACCGTTGCTCTACACCAATAGTCAATTCCTCCCTGGTTAAATCCAACCACAAACTAATCACCATGGAAATCCACATCTCACCCCCCACCTGCAAAGGAAACCACAGTGAAAAACTCCTCCAAAGCTGGCTTTGGGCTCCTAAAAACAGTGGTGGCTAACTTCACGACACCCATGTCAATGGAAAATAGATGCATGACTGCTGAATCATACACCAATGCACTGTACAAACAGGTACATAAATGCATGGAACTAGCCATACCCAATAGAACCAAGACACTCTTCTCCAAAAAAAGGAAGTCAATCTGGTGGTCCCCTGCCACTAATAAACTCTACAACAGAAGGAAGAAACTGTTGCAGAAAAAGGTGAAGTCCCAAGACTGGAAAAAACTCCCTCATTAGCCTCAACAAAAACTTGAGATCCCTCATCAAAACCTCTAAAGCCAGCTATATAGGCAGAATTGTAGCAGACACTAAAAACAACCATAAAGCCTTTTATGGTTATATCAAGAGTCTCCACGGCAATACCCAGGTTTGCTCTGAGTTACTGCACAATGGTACCTCCTATAATGAGCCAACAGATATTGCCAACATACTGGCCAACAGATTCAGTGCCAACTTTAGCCCTCTTTCCCCCCCAAAGGACCAATCACAGTACCTGAGGAATGCCAGGCACCCAGCATTACTGCAGCACAGGATAAAGCTGCATTGTCCAAGGCCAAGAATACAGCCTCCATGGGACCCGATAATATCCCTGGATGTGTTCTACATGAACTACAAAGTGAACTGGCACCACATCTGTGTGCCCTGTTCAATCACAGCCTCACCTCAGGCTTTGTCCCTACTGAATGGTGCATTGCTGCAGTCATCCCTCTCTATAAAGGGGGAGCGACTACAGACTCTGGGAATTATCGCCCCATTACCTTGACAAGTCTGATATGTAAGGCTATGGAGCGCATCATCATGGACCTAATTAACAAGGATATAGGGAATCTCCAACCTCTAGATCCCACGCAATTTGGTTTTGTGAAAGGTAGATCATGCCTGCTTAACCTGTTTGACTATTTTGAGTCAGTCACTGGAGCTGTAGATGAGGGCAAGGCAGTTTATACAGCCTACCTTGATCTGGCCAAGACCTTTGATACCATTCCCCACTCAAGAATTATTGATAAACTCACCAGACTAGGCATCAACCCCTATATCACTAGGTGGGTTGCAAATTGCCTCACAGATAGAACCCACAGTGTGAAAGCACCAGACTCCAAGTCAGACTGCCTACCAGTCACAAGTGGGGTCCCACAAGGATTGGTCCTGGGTCCTCTCCTGTTTGGCATTTACTTCTCAGAAGTCCAGGCAAACACTGAGGGACTTTGGCTGATCAAGTTCACAGATGACTGCAATCTGGCAGCCATTATTAACATCCCAAGTGATGTAGACATCCTACAGAAAGGCCTCATTGAGACCAATGACTGGTGTCGAAACCATGGCCTTAAGCTTAATGCCAAAAATTGACTTGTCAACCCCTTTGGGAAAAACTCAGTTCCCACTAATTATCACATCAATGGAAGCCCACTAAACACTGAAGGTGTTATAAGAGATTTGGGGACACAGGTTGACAGCAACCTCTCCTTCGACCACCACATTGCCACTGTGGTCAGAAAGCCCTTCTATGTGGCACATCTCATTACCAAGGGTTTTGCATCCAGGAAGAAAGAGGTCATCATCTCTCTCTACTCTTCCTTCATTAGGCCACTCATCGAGTATAATGCCTTTTTTGGCATGTACCGCACTAGACACATGCAACAGATAGAAAGGCCACAAAAGTACCTCACAAAGAGGATCCTAGGTTTTAAACATGTCCTATATGGACAGACTAAAAAAACTCCAGCTATTCTCTGTCTCATATCATCTACTAAGAGGCAATGTCTGCTTCACTTACAAAGCCATGTCTGACCCAGCTCTGTTAGAAATGCTACATCTAAAGAAATCCCAATCCCTCCACACCACACCACACACTCCAGAGACCTCAACCTCATTACCACAATCAACAAAACATGCTGAAGGGACAGGTTCATGACCCAGAGACTGCCCATGCTCTGGAATAGACTTCCCATACATGTCAAGCAGAGCACCTCACTGGCCCTCTTCAAGAGAAATCTTGATGAGTGGATGGGAAATAGAAAGTTCACCCCAGGGATCACTCCAGTGGCTCTACTTGATAGAGACACTGGGAACTAACGTCAGGCAGCATGACGCCAGGGTACTTCTATGGGCTAGACTTGTAAAGACTCCAGGGCCATTAGCCTAGTACACACCTATGAACCTATATACCTTTATTATGTAATGTTATAGATCAAGGCTTTTAACAGAGTCAACACAAACAAACCACTCAGATGTTGAAAAGCACAACTAAACAGTGAAAACAGCAGATAGGCACCACAGGAAAACTGAATCTTCTTAAAAGTTTATTTTTTGAGCATTTTCATCTACAAGGGACTTCATCAGAACACTCAACAACTGACTAGAAGACAACTTTATAATGCAAACTGACCAATTAGAAGCAACAAACAATAATTAAATTAATTAAGACAAATAGTAGACTTAAAAGGTAAAAAAGCCCTGAAATCAGAACACATAAATATAACTCAATACAAAATAATATGAAGTTAAAAAACAATTATAGAAAGCATTTTATACAAATGGTATCATTTAGGCCAGGAAACTTATCGGCCTGCATCATAAGCTGCCACAATGTTTCTTTTTTAAGCAGCTGCTTCTTGAAACAACCCTTCCTAAGATCCACAGGTAAATGCTCTTAACACAGCAAAACAGAACTTTTTAAAGGAACCACATATTAAGGTGTTTATATATAAGGCACTGTTGGTATCTTTGCTGTTAATAGCATACACGTGTTCTTTAACTCTTTGAGATAACTTTCTGAAAGTCATGCCAATGTAAAATGCATCACAATGTGAACAGACAGCAATGTAAATCAAACCAGTGCTGTTACAATCATAATGCATTTTAATTTTAATGGTTCTGTGACAAGCCTTCAAGTATAAAATTACATGCCCTGCAAAAAACACACTTAAACATACACACTTTTTATGTGTGAGGGGCAAAGGCATCCTAGATTTGCATTCTCCAACCAGTGCTTACTGCACTTAGATTTTTTACACACAAATTTGGGGGAAGGACCACATCATACATCAGGGTTCCCTTGGAAAATGTTCCAGTTACATGTAATAATATTTCTAATGCTACTATGGTCAACAGTCATCTGCTAAATAAAACTATTGATGTATTTACCACCAGTACTGTTCTTCTGAGGTATACCCCCAGCAAAATGAGAAGAAACTGTATGTCTCTGTTCTGTTTAATCTCCTCAGCAGTCTTAACCAACAGGCCTAAATGATAACCCCTACTGCTGAATAATGAAATGATATCAGTGAACCCTTTGTAAAAGTTATCAAAGTCAATGGTCAGTCTAGACAGCTGGATCATCTGACCTCTGGGAATATTTCTTTTCATGCAAGTGGGATGAGCACTGTCGCTCATTTGTCTCTAATACAAATAATAAGGCTTGGGGTTTTGTTCAGATGCTTTAATACATACAAACATATCAAAATGGATAGCAGCATCATTAAATGCAAACAAACTAGTTAACAAACAGAGCTTACATACATACATGCTTACATCTCAAATGCTAACTGCAAAATGTCAGTCAGACTTGCACATGCTCAGTATTTATACTCCAGTGCAAGCCCTTGGATAGCTTCTTAAAGGTTTATATACACATATTGATCTACATCTTACCTCATAAAAAGATTGCCCTTTATGAAAAACAATGTTAGAGCTTGACATGCATTACTATGTACAGTAAACTCTCAGGTAACCGGAACTCAAGCAACCAGAAAAAAAAATCGAAACAATACATTACAATTTTCATACGTTGCACTTTGTTTCCCCTGCAGAAACATACCTTACATTTTTAGAGTTTTAAAAAGGAAGACAGGAATAAATCTTCTCTCTCCCCAACCTAAGAACAAGTCAAACCAAACAAATAGTATAGGGTACAGTATTAGTCAGGCCTATTTTTAATAGTAACTCTCAAGCAACCAGAAACTACAGTTATCTGGCATCTACTAATCTCCATGGGTGCCGGGTAACTGAGAGTTTACTGTACATTGGAAACAAAACACAATGTTCAAGTCCAAGTTGCTTCTTATCTGCTACATGGTTTAGAGATTCGACTATAACTCGTAACATATCTGTTGACACCAAATTTAGCAACAGGGACAATCTGCAGTGCACAACTCACATCAGAAACTTCTGGATTTGTCACAGGAACAGAAATGTCCTTTGGAACTTGCACTGGAATTGGAACACTGGACAAGTAACTCTGAGATAAACAGTCTTTCTCACAGGCTATCTGCTGTGGTATAGGCTTGGACACCAGTCTCAAATACTTCCGATTCCGTCTAAAAATTGCTCCTTCAGATTCCACAATATACGATCTCAGCTCAGGACCAATATTCTTCATGACTTCAATCTGATCACAACCTTTGGACATTTGCATCCTTACCACTTCTCCCTCTCATAATGGATTGAGCGGTTTACTGGTCTTATCGTAGTATGACGTCTGGGTTAGGCGCTTCTTCAACAGATTGGGTTTCACTGATCTTCTTGACACATGGAACCAGCAATCGACTACTTAATGGTAATGTGGTTCTGGTTTGTCTCGACAGAAGTCTCTTTGTAGGTAAACCAAGATGTTTACCACGAGCAACATTTATGAGATTCAAGAGATTCAGGAAAACATCACTATTGTCACATTTTGACTTCTCCAGTAACTGTTTTGCACTTTGAACTGCACATTCTGCCAAACCATTTGACTGCAGGTATTCTGGACTACTTGTGACATGAGTAAAGTCCTATTCTTCAGCAAATCTTTTGAACTGTTGGCTTGTAAACTGCATGCCATTGTCAGAAATAACTTTGTGCGGACTGCCATGTACAGCAAAACGATGCTTTATCTTAGTAATTACAGTACTGGGCGCTAGACTGGGAAGGGGGTCAATCTCGAACCAACTGGACTAAGAGTCTGCTAACACCAAATAATGTTGACCATTCCACTCAAACATATCAGTATCTACTGTCGACCAAGGTAGTTCTGGAATCTGGTTAAGGTGAAGTGGTTCCCTTTGTTGATGTGGTTTTGTACTATTACGCCCTGAACAAGATGAAAGTGCTGTCTCAATGTCTTGTGAGATAGAAGGCCAAAATACTAGTTCTCTCACCCTTCTTTTGGTAGAATCAGTTCCTGGGTGACCACAATGCAAGATAGTAATGTACTCTGGTTGCAAGGACTTTGGAACAATTACTTTTGGACCTTTCATTATGATACCTTTGTCAGACAAAATCTCATCTCTGTATGGAAAATAAGATTGCACTTCTTTTGATAACGATACTACTTTGACAACCATCCTTGACTGATAAAGTGGTTGAGCCTCTGTAAAACTGGATCTGTGACTGTGTGATCTCTCAGCTCATCAAGACATGTGGAAGAAAATATTCTCACTTCCATGACTTCAAAATCATCAATTGATTGAGAACCTTGATTGTCATTCTGTTCAGTGGTATTTCTGGGTGATTTTCATAATGTATCAGCAAGATAAAGAAGTTTGCTTTTCTTGTAGACAAGATTGAAGTTGTACTTTTGCAATCTCAGCATCATACGTTGCAGTCTGGCTGGAGCTGAATGCATTAGCTTTCTCAAGATAGTGACTAATGGTTAGTGGTCTGTTTCAATCTGGATAGGTCTGCCATAAACATAATCATGGAACTTCGAACATACACACACAATTGCCAAAAGCTCTTTCTCGATCTGGGTGTACTGATGTTCAGTTTTGGTAAGAGATCTCGATGCGTAGACAACAGGTTGATCCTCTTGTAGAATGACTGTACCATGTCCAAATTTCGAAGCAACACAGGAAAGTGTAATGGGTTTATGAACATCATAGTATCTGATAGTTGGTGAACTAGCAATTCTTTGTTTCCAGACATCAAATGCTCTTTGGTGTTCCTCTAACCAAGACCAGGATACATCTTTACATGTCAGTTCTCTGGCTGGTGCTGATAGTTGGCTCAAGTCTGGAATGAACTTGCCTAGGTAGCTGACCATGCCAAGAAAACGTTGCAGGGCTTAAACATTGTCTGGAGCTGGCATCTCGAGAATAGCTGTTTGTTTTGAAGGGTCTGGTCATAGGCCTGTACTCGTAAATAAATAACCAACATAGGTTCATAGGTGAGTACTAGGCTAATGGCCCTGGGGCCTTTATAGGCCTAGCCCATGGAAGTGCCCTGGCATTGTGCCGCCCGTCATTAGTTCCAAGTGCCTCTATCAAGTAGAGCCACTGGCGTGATCCCCGGGGTGAACTTTCTATTTCCCATCCACTCATCAAGATTTCGCTTGAAGAGGGCTAGTGAGGTGCTCTGCTTGACATGTATAGGAAGTCTATTCCAGAGCTTGGGTAGTCTCTGGGTTATGAACCTGTCCCTCCAGCATGTTCTGTTGATTGTGGTAATGAGGTTGAGGTCTCTGGAGCATGTGGTGTGTAGGGATTGGGATTTCTTTAGATGTAGCATTTCTAACAGAGCTGGGTCAGACATGGCTTTGTAAGTCAAGCAGAGATTGCCTCTTAGAAGAGGATATGAGACAGAGAATAGCTGGAGTTTTTTTGAGTCTGTCCATTAAGGACATGTGTTTAAGGCCTAGGATCCTCTTCGTGAGGTACTTTTGTGGACTCTCCAGCTGTTGAAGGTGTCTAGTGAGGTACATGCCAAATGGGGCATTATACTCTATGATTGGTCTAATGAGGGAAGAGTAGAGAGAAATGATAACCTCTTTCTTCTTGGATGCAAAACCCTTGGTAATGAGATGTGCCACTTAGAAGGACTTTCTGGCCACAGTGGCAATGTAGTGGTTGAAGGAGAGGTTGCTGTCAACCTGTGTCCCCAGATCTCTTATAACACCTTTGGTGTCCAGTGGGCTCCCATCGATGTGGTAATTAGTGGGAACTGAGTTTTTCCCAAATGGGATGATGAGGCATTTTTTGGTATTAAGCTTAAGGCCATGGTTTCGACACCAGTCATTGGTCTCACTGAGGCCTTTCTGCAGGATGTCTGCATCATTTGCGTTGTTAATAATGACTCCCAGCTTACAGTTGTCTGTGAAATTGGTCAGCCAGAGTCCCTCTGTGTTGGCCTGGACTTCTGAGAAGTAGATACCAAACAGGAGAGGACCCAGGACCGATCCCTGTGCGACTCGTCATGACTGATCGGCAGTCTGACTTGGAGTCCGCTACTTTCACACTGTGGGTTCTATCTGTGAGCCAGTTTGCAACCCACATAATGATATAGGGGTTGATGCTTAGTTTGCTGAGTTTATCAATAATTCCTGAGCGAGGAATGGTATCAAAGGCCTTGGCCAGGTCGAGGTAGGTTGTATGAACTGCCTTACCTTCATCTACCGCTCTCGTGACTGACTCAAAGAAGTCAACCAGGTTGAGCAGGCATGCTCTACCTTTCACAAAACCAAATTGCATGGGATCTAGAGTTTGGAGATTCCCTATATCCTTGTTAATTAGGTCCATGATGATGCACTCCATAGACCTAGCCTTACATATCAAACTCGTCAGGCTAATGGGGTGATAATTTCCAGGGTCTGTAGTCACTCCTCCTTTATGGAGAGGGATGACTGTAGCAGTGCGCCATTCGGTAGGGACAAAGCCTGAGGTGAGGCTGTGAGTGAACAGAGCACAGAGATATGGTGCCAGTTCACTTTATAATTCATTTAAATTGTTGGAAACTATGTGCCTAAACTCTGGAAAATATCCCATGTTACACCCATACATAAAGGTGGGACCTCCACTGAACTTAATAACTACAGACCCATTGCTATACTCTTCCCACTGGCCAAAATCCTAGAAAAATGCATCCATACCCAGGTGCTAAAATATCTCCTAGACATCAACATCCTGTCACCTACTCAACATGGTTTCAGACCTGCCCATAGTACCACTACAGCCCTCCTGTGCTTCACAGACACAATAAACCGTCTCAAAAATGAAGGCCTGCAGGTGTCAACTCTTTCTTGGGATATGTCCAAAGCATTTGACACCATCTCACACCAAGTCCTGCTAAACAAACTAAACCAATATCACCTATCAAATTCCACTCTTACCTGGTTCCAAAACTACTTAACTGACAGGTACCAGGCTGTGAAATGGGAAAATTCTCTCTCTCTCCTCAGCTGCCCATAACTATAGGAATCCCACAGGGTTCTATCTTAGGACCACTACTATTCACAATCTTCACAAATGACCTCCATACCTCCACACAGCATGCATCTATCATTCAGTTTGCAGACGATACTACCTTAATCTGTGCTGCACAAAATATGCCCACCCTTCTGCAAACAACTCAACTAGTATTCTCTGATATTGGGAACTATCTTACCAAAGCCCAACTTATCCTTAATCCAAAGAAAACTCAGCTTATGATTATAACTAGTTCTACCAAAAACACTGATAACAGTCAATTCATTATCTACTCCGCAAATGCTACTCCAATCCCTGCAGTGGCACAGGCTAAGCTATTGGGAATAACTATAGATTCCCACCTAAAATTTGATAGTCATCTCAACTTAACTATTACAAAAGTACATGCCAAACTGGGATCACTCTACCATATCAAACCGTTTCTTACCAACAACACAAGATCAGCCATTGTTCGCTCCCAGCTTCTATCCACCCTACTCTATGCATCTCACATTCTGACTAATCTCAACAAAACTGAACTAAGCAAAATGGAAGCCTGCTATAACAGAATTGCCTGCTTTGCTGAAAATTGCTCATATAGAACATAAGCTCCACTGGCTTGAACTGCCCAACCGCCTAACTTTGTGTGTATACTGATCATGTCTAAATATCTAAATGTATCTGTAATTATTTTTTCTCTCCGGGCCTCTGCTGAAAAAGGGCCTTTTCAGCTCAGTCAGATACTCCCGGTTAACAAATGTAAAATAAATAAATGTAGAACACACCAGGGATATTGTCAGGTCCCATGGAAGCTGTATTCTTGGCCTTAAGCAATGCAGCTTTAACCTGTGCTGCAGTAATGTTGGGTGCCTGGCATTCTTCCGGTATTGAGATTGGTCCTTTAGGGGGGAGAGAGGGGTAAAGTTGGCACTGAATCTGTTGGCCAGTATATTAGCAATATCTGTTGGCTCAGTATAGGAGGTACCATTGTGCAGTAACTCAGAGCAAATCTGGGTATTGCCATGGAGATACTTGATATAACTATAGAAGGCTGTGTGGTTGTTTTTAGTGTCTGCTGCAATTCTGCCTTCATAGCTGGCTTTAGAGGTTTTGATGAGGGATCTCAACTTTTTGTTGAGGCCAATAAGGGAATTTTTCCAGTCTTGGCACTTCACCTCTTTCTGCAATAGTTTCTTCCTTCTGTTGTAGAGTTTATTAATGGCAGGGGACCACCAGACTGGCTTCCTTTCTTTTGGTGGAGAAAATCTTGGTTCTGTTGGGTATGGCTAGTTCCATGCATTTATGTACTTGTTCATACAGTGCATTGGTGTATGATTCAGCAGTCATGCATCTATTTTCCATTGGCATGGGTGCTGAGAAGTTAGTCACCTCTGTTTTTAGGAGTCCAAAGTCAGCTTCGGAAAATTTTGTCATGGTGGATACCTTTGCGGGGGGTGTGAGTGAGATGTGGATTTCTACATAAGTGATTTATTGTAGCCTGAACTTACATATGAGTGGACTGAGCTTAAGATTTACTTGACATGCCCTTTCTAGAACTTTTCTAATATTTCTGTCATATTCTGCTTCATCACTACCTCCTATCAGTATGTTGTCTACTATAATAGCACAAGGATACCCAGAAAAAAAATTGCTCCATTGCATGTTGAAAGACTTCACTTGCAGAATTTATTGCAAATGGCATTCTCAAAAATCTGTACCTGCCAAATGGAGTACTGAAAGTGGTGAGCAATGATGATATTTTTTGTCAAGCTGAATTTACCAAAATGAACGCTTTGCATCTAAGACAGAAAAAAATAGTGGCATTTGGCATTAAAGCTGTGACTTCTTTGACTGTACGCATTGGATAATGAGGTATTTTTAGTGCTTTGTTCAAATCTCGTGGATCAGTACATATTCTGATGTCATCTGAGCTTTTCTTATAGGCTACCACCATGGAAGATATCCACTCAGTTGGAGTTTCATCTGAATAAATCACACCTTGTCACACCATTTTATCTAACTTGGCTTTGACTCTGTCCTGCATGGCTATTGGAACATTTCGTGCTGGCCTAATAACTGAACTGACCTCTGGGTCTAATTTCATGGAGTACATAACTGGAAGTTTGCCTAGTTTGTCCTGGAAAAGATCAGCATAGGTAGAAAAAATGTGCTGGTCAAAATTAGAGTAGTGATTTTTAAGCTGACATGTGGACTTCTTTATTAAATGAAAGCAGTCCCATTTTCAAACTGTATAATGACTGGATGTGCCTCTTGACCACATAAAATAATAAGTCATTGCTTCTTCCAGCAGAATAACATGAAAGCACTACTGAGCCTTTGGTTTGAATTTTTTCACCTCCATAAGCAACAAGTTTCGCACAACTTGCCAAGGCAAGCCTTTCACTTTTACATACTCTTGCAAATGTTTCTGCAGACATAACATTGCACTTGGAACCTGTGTCAGCTTTGAGCTCTATGGATTTGCCATTTATCCAAATAGTACAAAATACTTAATTCTCTGCCCTTAAATCTATAGCATTGACAATTTCATGAAATACTGACACGCCATCAACATAAAGAGTGGAGTTGCCACTGCCTAACTGATCGACTTGTTTCTTAAAATGTTCCCATTTAATAAAAGAATGTGGGCCTTTTGAGTTACAAAATCTTTGCTAAACATTTTTCCCTTTTAGATTCATGATTACCACCACAATTACAATAGTTGGCAATGAAAGTTGGTACGTTAGAAGTGAGGAAAGCCATGAATCATTTTGATTTTGCTGACTCAATCTTATGCTTCACTGAGACTGTGTGACTTCTGGAATATGCTAGAACAATCTGGGGTTTACCAGTGAGTGCTGCAGGGGTTAAAGCTGCCATATGCTTGGGCCTGTTTCTTTTAATAATGTGCTCCAGACTATCAACATGAGCTTTATCACTGTGCCTTCTAGAGCTGCTCTCATTTGTAAGCATATTTGTGTTGTTTTCTGTGATCGCATATATCTGACTAATTTCAATGGCCATATTCAAAGTTAAATCACTGTCACGAAGCAAAATCTTTCTCAAAGCATCATCTTTTATGCTACACACAAGTCTGTCTTTCATCAACTCCTCCCTTAAGTCACCAAATCTGCACATTTTGCTTTATTTCTCGGGTCAGTTATATATGTTGCAAAAGTTTCACCAGGCTTTTGATCCCTCATGTAAAATAACTGCCTTTCCATTGTAATATTTGTTTGGGGTTATGCATTTCTCTAAATGTACATTTTAAACACTTTGGGTCCTCCCTTGACTCAGCCAGTACAACAATATGACGGTATTCCCCTTCTCCAGTATAAACAGCAGGTGCATACATAAATGAACCTTCCCTTTCTATAGCTTCTCACCCAGCTAAATTAAGCAAAATAAATGCATTTGTACAGTCATCTTTATCAGAAAATGCAACCTGTATGAAAATGTACTCTTGCTCAAACACTCTCCAGTTCTCAGCAATATTACTGTCTAACACAAGTTCACTGGGTTTCCAAAATTCATCTAACATGCCCACGAAGTATACACAAACACACTGAAAATATGGCCCTTGTAACTATGGATGAACAAACTGTTCTGTGAGTTACAACATTCAAATGCACAATAAACTCTTTGAAATACTTTACTTTATGAAATATGCTCTGTAATGGCTGTACTCTGCGAATCACCCCTTGTAATGGCTGTACTTTTCAAAATAGCTTTACTGTAACACTGCACAAACATGCAAACAATTTATACCCTTCTGAGAATTCAGATGTCTTTGCTTAATATGAAAAATGCACGTTTGCAAAAATGCAGTAGTTTCTCCTTTATTTTATTCGTTTTATGCAATTTGAACTTTATTTCAAACGTTTTCCGTATTAATTTGAATATTTTTATCAATATCTTACATATCTGTTTATTCAAATATTATTTAGAATGTTCTGTATGCCCATTTTATATTATGCAAAAGAAATAGTGCTGAGCAAGTTTAATACCTGAAATTAATTTCTGACCTGTTTTGCGAAGTTTACAATTTTAGGGAGGATTCACTCTTGTATATTAGCTGCATTTCTCAGTCTTGCTTCTGAAACCCTTTCTGGCCCCATGTCCTTTTAGACATGCCGGTTCTGATACCATGCCCTTTAGACATGCCACTTCTGGCACCATGTCGTTCGTTCATCTCTAATACAAATAATAATAAGGCTTGGGGTATTGTTCAGATACTTTAATACATACAAACACAGCAGGATGGATAGTAGCATCATTAAATATGAACGAACTAGTTAACAGACAGAGCTACATACATACTTACATCTGAACAGGTAACTACAAAATGGCAGTCAGACTTGGCATGTGCTCAGTGTTCATACACTTGTGCAAGCCCTTGGATAGCTTCTTAAAGGTATATATTTTTTTGTCTTTTCAGCTTTTCCCGGTTAGGGGTCGCCACAGTGGAACTCCAGTCCGCTAATGATTGGCAGTAGATTTTTATGGTGCCGAGTTGCCAGCCCAACACCCAACCTTCAGCGAAGGCACGCCCATTCATGCATGTCTTTCGGAGGACACTCGACCATGGGGAGGACATGCAGACTCCACACAGAAGGCACTCCAGTCAAAAATCGAACAGGAGAACCTCTTGCTGTAAGGCAACAATGCTACTGCTGTACCAACGTGGCACAGCTTCTTAAAGGTATATACACACATATTATTCTACACGCACTAAGGTAATGTAAATAATTATAGAGAAATAAGGTTTTCTGTAGATACCACTAGAAAAACTGTGATTGACAGCACCCCAACTAACTACCACATCCAAATATGGAACACTTTCACCTACTTGGCCCAAGACAAAGCTTAAAAAAGTTAGTACTATTATTAATGTTTTTAATAAATGCATCTATCTTATCTAAAGATGCATCGGTAATAAAAAAACAGGTTGTCAATAAACCTCTTATACATTTTAACATGTCTTTCAAAAAATAGAATGTTTTTTTAAAAGTTGGGTCTCCTATCACCCCATGACAAGGTTAGCAAAAGTGGGTGCAGTGGTGGCACCCACAGCAACACCCTTGAGCTGTTGGTAATATTTACCTTTAAACAGAAAAAATAATTTTCTAACATGACCTCCATCAGCCTCCAATAAATGCTAACCATGTCACTAAAAAAACTGGTATATTTAACCAAAAATAACCTCAGCTGTTCAACACCTTCAGCAATAGGTGTACTGGTGTAAAGAGACTTAACATTCAAAGTAAATAACCTAAGTGCTGAAGTGTCTGAAGTAAAAGACCGCAAAGCATCCAAAAAATACCAGTAATCCTTGATAAAACTATCCAGTTTCTGCACCAGGGGATCGACAATAGCATTAGAAGTACTATTACACACAAGTGGAAAATTTTCCAAGGGAACCCAGGTGTATATTCACGTTCTCTTAAGAAGGTCTATTTTGCTGTCTTAGAGCATTTACATGTTGATCTTGGGGAGGGCTGTTTCAAGAAGCTGCTACTTAAAAAAGAAACACTGTGGCAGCTTAAGATGCAGGCAGATACATTTCCTGGCCTAAATGATGCCATTTGTGTAAAATGCTTTTTATAATTATTTTTTAACATCATGTTATTTTGTATTGAGTTATATTTATGTGCTGTGAATTCAGTGCTTTTTTACCTTTTAGGTCTACTATTTGTCTTAATTAATTTAATTATTGTTTGTTGCTTCTAATTGATCAGTTTGCATTATAAAATTGTCTTCTAGTCAGTTGTTCAGTTTTCTGATGAAGTCCCTTGTGGATGAAAGCATTCAAAAAATAAACTTCCTTTAAGATTACATTTTCCTGTGGTGCCTATCTGTGGATGATTTCATTGTTCAGTTTTTAACAGTCAGTTGGGCCTTTTTAGAAAAAAGCATTAAAAGGATTTGGATTTCCATCAGGTTGTGTGATTGTAATCTTAAAAATGTATAAATGGACTGGAAGCAAAGGTGAAGAGTGGGGTCTGACCCTTTGATTCCTTTAATTTGACTAGGGTACTAGGCAAGGGAGAACACTATTTCTGTTATTGTTTGGATCCATTGACAATTGAAATCAGAAATTCTAATAGAAGTGGATACAGGTGAACAGGTAACCTGGAAAAATAGCTCTATTCTCAGATGATATCTTATTTATCACTGATCGAGAAAGGGTTTAAAAAAATAATTTGAAATAATGGATGATTTTAATAAGACGGCATGTTATAAAGCCAACAAAACTAAAACTAAAGCAATAACAATGAATCATAACCTCACCTATGATTTGGTAGAATAGTTGAGAGTGTGTTTGCAACAAAGCACTGATCATGCTGCAAAGGACATGTGGGCTGATATGATGCAACAACTATCCCAAGCAGTTTCTAAAGCACACATCAAAAGCAAGACCAAACACAACACATACACCTACACACAACAGACTCAAAAGAAGAAAGCCCATAAGGCAAGCAAAACCTTTATCCAGGACTCGTGCCATAGCAGACTGCATTATAAAGTACACAGATGCGCCACTCACCATACTGGACAAGGAGAAGATAACACTTGCACTCAAGTCAATGTACCACAGGTAGGAGTCTGATTCTATCATAGTCCATGTGGGTGTAAATGACCTCAGATATACCTCACTGGAATAAGTGAAGAGAGGCATTATGGATCACTCTCTGAATATCTGTCTCAGACAGGTATATGCCTTGCATTGAACAGCATTCTACTTTCACCTTCAGCAAGGATGATGCCACAGTATGAATAAAAAAATGATTGGCTTTAACAATTGACTTAGTTTCTGGTGTCATTCTTAGGAGATTCAATATGTGAGAACATGGTTAACGGACCATGTTGCTTTGCCAAGAGTGATCTGCAGTAGCCCCCCCCCCCCCAAGGTTTCTAGATATTGGCTAAAACTTTATCCACCCACTCAAACCCTTTTTAGATAATGCCAAATTGACAAAACTACCTGCTTAGCAAATAAAACCCAAAGGAACTTAAACATGCTGTTGCTCAATGTTAGGAGTCTTAACAAGAAACTCTACAACCTACAAGATCTCCTTTCTCTGGAGAATATAGACATCTGTGCCACTACCGAGTCATGGTTTAAAGCTGCAGAAAGTATTCTGGCAGTGCAAGGCTTCAGTGCCTTCCATACAATTGCACAATCAGCTGCACAGACAGACAGACAATAAAGGTAGAGGGGTCTCGATCTACTTTAGCAATAAGGAAACCTCTAGGTTAAACAGGATGATGCCCTGGAGTTCATCCAAGTGCAAATCACCATAGATAAAGTCCCTTACCATATCCTAGCAAGCTACAGGTCACCATCTATACCCAAGAATCCCATAACTTATGCCTTCCTACTGGAGGAACTCACCAACCAACCAAATACCCTCTTCACAGGAAACTTCAACTTCCCCTCTACAGACTGGAAAAAATACACTGCCTCCAAATTGCAGGCACAATGTTTCCTGGGCTTTCTTAACACAAATACCCTTGACCAGCTAGTGCACACTCCCACAGAGGTTCAAACAAACTGGACGCAGTACACACCAATATGGGAGAACACTACACCCCTCTTGTCCCAAATTCTCACCAGTGAAGTAAGATCAGAAAGCTGACGACTTTGAAAAAAATCAACTCGGAAAACCCATTAAAACCTGTAATCTTTAGCAACTATTCTAAAGTAAACTACATCTTATTAAGCAACACTTTATTAAAATTCAGTGCCCCGAGTTCACAACAACCTATGTGGAATTGTTCACAGAAATCCTGCACACCCATGTAAATGGGTACATAGTTGCAGCTGCGCCTACCAGAAGTAAGCCCAAAACAAACTCCAAAAACAAACCACACTGGTGGAATCCTAATTATAATAGCTTATATAACAAAAGGAAATAAGTCATAGCCAAAATAAAAAAGAACAACTCTCATAATGACAGGAGCTCACTAATTAAACTAAACAGGAAACTAAGAGGACTAACGAAATCCAACAAGGCTAATTATAAGGTCAAGATAGCCTCTCAGGGTTAAAGTCACCCACAAGTCCTTCTACAGCTATGTCTGAAATCTATTTTTTTTTGTGAAAAGTCTTTTTATTTCACCTTCAATTTTATCATGTAGTCACCGTGTAAGCAAACATTTCCATGGGAGTGGTATAACAGCAATAATACAATAGAGAGTATATATAACAACAGAACAGCAAAATTATGTACATATGTCCAAAATTCAAATGGGTTATTGTTGTCAAAATAGGATGTGATCAAAAATGGTGTTCCAAAATTCAGCAAAATGGGCATGGGATTTTTGAGTAAAGTTTAGATATTTATGGGCAAGGAGGGGTTTGATAGCTAGGTGCTTGAATCCATCCCATGTAAGCAAGATTCTGTCTTTCCAGTGGAGTATAATGTAGTATTTGAGTAAGAAGAAAAGTGATACTAAAATACATGTTTGTAGTTTAGATAGACCAGTGGGGGGAGGGGTGGTATGAAGGCGAGAACATTTCCAAGATAGAGTTGTTTGTTCATAGCCCATCTTTTCAAGTTGAGCTCTTAATGAGCAGCAGAGCTTGTAGAAGCATTTACAGCTCCAGAAAATGAGGAAAAGATCAGCTTTGTGGTTATCGCAGTGGGGGCAAAATGGGGAGGTTGAGGAATAAATTTTATGTATGTGGTTGATGTAAGGTAAGCATTATGTAATATCATGATTTGTGTGTATAAAAGCTTTTTAAGGGTAATAAATCTTGCAGTTATCTGGATAGCTTGGAGGATTTGATTATTAGAGATTGATGGGTTTAGGTCTTTCCAATATTTAGAAAAAATTACATCTTTTTGAGTTTTAATTGAGAGAATGAATTTGTAAGAACTGGATATCATTTTCTTATTTAAAGATAGAAGGTTCCATAAAGTTTTACAGGTTTTAATGCCATTGGTATTTATGGTGAGGTTCTCTATATAACAGCTGCAGAGGTCGTGAATTTGTCTTATAATGATTGTATAGCTTTTGGGGAGGTTCAATTGAGTTCTCATTTCGGTAGTAGTTTTATTTCTGAAGGGAAAGATATCTGAGATGGTAATTTCCTTCAGGAGGGGGTATTTACTTAAGTCAATCATCTTATTACTCATTTTAAGATTGGGGTTAAGGTGGATAGGTTGTAGTGTGGTAAATGTATTGTATAGATTTAATGCTTTGAAGACCTTTTGCAGGATGGTGATTTTATGTTTTATGGTTGTGTATATTTTGAGATTTTTTTAAACTTTCATTGTTAAGGAAAGGGAGGGCTCTGGGGTTAAGGCAAAATGTTCTGATGTTGTTGTGTAGGAGTTTTACCCAAGTTGGTGACCATTGATGTGAGATTGGGGTATAGTCAGATATTATTATTAGTCTGTTACACCTGGTGATGTCTTAATATAGTAAAAGTTGGGTAGCCCTAGGCCCCCATTATTTTTGGGATAAATCAGTTTGTTATAACTGATTCTGATTGATTTAGGAGCCCAGATACATTTAGAAATAGTAGAGTTGAGTGGAGGGCTTTAAAAATTTTTTTGTTGATAATTATGTTGGTGGCGTTAAAGGTATACAAAAACCTAGGTAATATATTAATTTTAATTATGGGATATTTAACAAGGAATGGAAGTTGATGTTTTGCCCATCTGTTGAGATCTTGTTGTATGTTGGACCAGGGTTTAGTGATATTGTTTAAATAAAAATGTTTAGGGTCTTGGTGGAAGGATATTTCAGCATATTGCAGAGATTGATACATTCTGATTCCAGATGATAAGGAATATGTGGGTAATTGACAAAGAGGGTTAACAGGAAAGAGTTATTTTCTTTGTTTAATTTGTAGTTCAAGAATGACAAGTAAGTGCCAATAGATGATAATAGTTTCTGAAGATCCGAATTGGGTAGGGAGTAATACAGATTCAGATCATCAGCGAAAGCTGATAGAGCAGTTTTGGTGTTAAAAATACTAGGAATATGGTGGAAGGTTTTCAGAGAGATTAGAAGGAATAGAGGTTCAATGTATAGATTAAATAAGTAGGGAGACATTGGGCAACCTTGTCTGGCTCCTCTCTTAATCTCGATACGAGAAGATAGACTTTTGTTAATTTGTAGACAGGTGTGGGCCTTAGAATAAAGAGTTTTAATAGCTTGTATAAAGTCTTTGGGTATGTCAAAGAGGGCTAAAATATTTAAAAGAAAATCCACATTAAGTCTATCAAAAGCTTTAGAGACATCAATGGCAAGAGTATAGATTGGAGTATGGGTATGGTTACAGACAGTAATCATAGTATCAAATGAGAGAGTATGGTCGAAAGTTTGTCTGTGTTGTATAAATCCTGATTGTTCAGAAGAGACAATGTTCAGGATAATGGGTTTGATTCTTTTACCTAGTATTGATGCAAAGATCTTCATATCGAGATTTATTAAAGCAATAGGTCTGTAGTTCATTGGGTTTTTGGGGTCAGAGTTTGATTTGGAGATAATTGTTTTAGAAGTATTTAGATGCATATCACTTATTCCATTTTTTGGTAATGTGGCTGAATAAATGAAAGAGGAGGACAGACACTTTTTGGGAGAAGGCTTTATAAAATTCTGCAGTTAGGCCATCAGGCCATAGTGCCCTGTTGGGTTTAAGTCTATTGATTGTCATGATGGTTTCCTGTTGGGTGATGGGGGTTGATAGTGCTTTTTGTTGATCTGGATTGATTTTGGGAAAATATAGTTGGTTTAAGAAGACTTCTAAGTCCTGTTTGTTTGGGGAGAGGTTTGGTGAGCTATATGCTTAGATGTATATATTTTTGAATATTTGTATAATGTCTTGACTAGTATGATATAGTTTGTCTTGATGAAGGAGTTATGTAATAGTCAGGGAGGATTTGTTTTGGTTTACTAGTTTTGTCAGGAATTTGGATGGTATGTGAGACCATTCAGAATAATTAGCTAATGTCTGTATTTCCTGATAGGATAAGTTTTCTGTGTTGAGTGCGTACAGTTTTTGTTGTATTTGTGTTATCTGCTTTTCAGTGCCGTGGTTAAAAGTTAACTGAAGTTCAGTTTCAAGGTTGAGAATTTTACTTTGAAGGGTAGAATCTTCTTGAAGATAATTTTTTTAGTATGAGGCTTTGCTTATAAAGGTGCCTCTAATTATGGATTTAATAGAAGCCCAGAAGATGTCAAAAGGTAATTGACTGAGGTTTAAATCCTTTAATGCCTGGACCAGGATGGCATCAATCTCTTGTATCAGTTCTTTTTTTCCTTAATAGGTTAGGGTTTAAGATCCAATTAAACCCTCGGTTGAAATTTGCTTGATTATTGTCCTAATTGATGGTTAGGGTAATCCTAGAGTGGTCAGATAGATATCTGGGTTCAGTATGAAAATAATTTTTATAGTTGATAAATACACTGGAGATTAGGAAGACGTCCAGCCTGGACCAGGACTTATGGCATTGAGAGTAGAAGGTATATTTGTTTTTAAGAGTGTTAGTAAGTTGGTAGACATGGGGATCAAATAAGTTAAAGTCATTTTTGAGTTCTGTAAGGGCTAATGAGGTGTAGTTATTATGTTTGGTTTTAGGGATTGATCTGTCAATTTCAGGGTCTTGGACGGAGTTCCAGTCCCCTCCTATGATGAAATAGTGGTAGGGAAAGTCAAGTATTATTTTGTAAATTAACATTATGAATTTGTGTTGATTTACACAAGGAGCATAAAGGTTCAGTATCAGGGTGCTTTTTTTTCTAGATAAGCAGGTTTAGTTGTTATGTAATACCAACTTCCATCAGGGTCCATGTCATACTTTTTAATTTCTTCCTTATCTCCCTTCACTAGAGTAGACCATCAACTGACCCTGGAATCTACAGAGCCATTAGTTTGACTAGTCTAATATGCACAGCGATGGCATGAATTATTATGGAAATAATCAACAAATACATTGGCAATACACAGATACTGGGCCCATCCCAGTTTGGCTTTGCCGAAGGAAGGTCATGTCTACTTAACTTGGTAGACTTTTTTGAGAGGGTCACCAAGTCAATGGATGAGAAGAAAATGTTGCATATGGCTACTTTGACCTGGCTAAGGCATTTGATATAATACTCCACTCAGGTATTGTTAACAAACTCAACAAACTGGACATAAATCCCTACATACCCTGCTGGATTGCCAGCTGACTCACAGATAGGACCCAAGAAGTCAGGATCGGAGAGGCCACCTCCACTAAGAGACCGGTTGCCAGCAGAGTCCCATAGGCTCAGTGCTGGACTTGCTGCTGTTTGGCATCTACTTCTCAGAGGTCAAGACTAGCGTTGAGGGCCTCTGGTTCACCAAGTTTGCAAATGACAGCAAATTGGGAGCTATCATAGATTCCTCCACAACACTAACATACTGCAAGAGGGTATAACACAGACAAATGACTGGTGCCAAAGCCATGTATTAAAACTCAATGACAAGAAGTGGATTATAGTGCCATTTGAGAAAACATCCACCCAGGTTAATTACTCCATCGATAAGACATCTTTAAGAGTTGGCCTGGTAGTTAGGGATCTGGAAATATATGTAGACAATAATCTGGCCTTTGACAAACATTTAACCAAGGAGGTAAGAAAATCATTATTTGTCATTCCACTTATAAGTAAGGGTATAGCATCCAGGTCCAAGAAAGTTATAGTACCACTTTACTCGACCCTTATCAGACCCATCATTGAATGCTGTGCCCCCTTCAGCATGTATCTGAACAGGCACATACAACAGCTGGAACTCCTACAAAGATTCTTCACCAAGAGACTCCAGGTTATTAACACACTGTCCTATACAGATTGCCTTAAAGTTCTATCACTATACTCAGTCTCCTACCGGTTGCTGAGAGGAAATCTGTGCTTGGCATATGAGGTATCCTCAGATCCAGCCCTGATGGACCTTTTGCACCAGAAGTGCTAGAACCAAAGACTTAACTTTGATTGTGACATAAATAGAATATGCTGGT
Source organism: Protopterus annectens (assembly GCF_019279795.1). Classification (NCBI taxonomy): domain Eukaryota; kingdom Metazoa; phylum Chordata; order Ceratodontiformes; family Protopteridae; genus Protopterus; species Protopterus annectens. Next base: position 837,109,495 of record NC_056746.1, read on the forward strand.
GAGACAGATATGTGTCTCAGAAGATCTCCACACTCTGGTATAAGCTGCCCATCCATGTGAAACAGAGTCCATTCCTAATCAAGTTCAAATGTAACCTTGATTGTTGGATGGGAAATGGAAAATTCAGCCCCGGTCTAGCCTCCATGTCTCTGGCAGATGAAGGCTGATAGTAAATATTCCCTAACTAACATATCTCCCCTTCCCCATTAAACCTTTAGGTTCATAGGTGTGTACTAGGCTAATGGCCCTGGAGTCTTTACAACCCTAGCCCATACAAGTGCCCTGGCATCATGCTGCCCAACGTTAGTTTCCAGTGCCTCTATCAAGTAGAGCCACTGGAGTGATCCCCAGGGTGAGCTTTCTATTTCCCATCCACTCATCAAGATTTCTCTTGAAGAGGGCCAGCGAGGTGCTCTGCTTGACATGTGTGGGAAGTCTATTCCAGAGCATGGGCAGTCTCTGGGTTATGAACCTATCCCTCCAGCATGTTCTGTTGATTGTGAGCAACCTCCATACCCCTCCAAATAGACACCCATGTTACATGGGGACACACTTGGGTTAGGTTGATCAGCTAGGTTTATAAAGGCTGTGGTGGTCATTAACTTAGTATACACCTATGAGCCTATGAACCTATAATTGAGAAAATAAGAAAATGGAAGATGTTAACAGTGGATATAGACAGTAAGCTACAGGCAATGAAAATGTTTATAGTTCCCCTAGTAATATATATATGGCTCAATCCTACTTTATGAACCCTTGGAAGAGTTAGGTTGAATATAAACAGGAAGTTTAAGAGATTCCTTTCGGATGATAAGAAGGGATGGGAAGGGTAAAGTAGTGTGAAAAGTTAACTTTACCTTTGGAGGAATGGGGACTAGGATTACCTGATCTGAAACAATATTATAAAGTAACACAATTAAGGTTTCCTTATTTGGTTCAAGATAGTTAACATATGCGATATTGGAAAAAGATGGAGTTAAGTAAGAAGGGAAACCACAGTGAAGGAGACCAAGGGGAGTTTTTGAGAGGAACAGAGCAAGGAGATGTGATACACTATGCACAACAATATACGAACTGTAGTTGATAAGCTGGGTGGAAATAAAGACTTAGTAAACTGGAGATACACTATAACCCCCATAGACTATACATTAGTGAAACAAAGGGGACCCAAGTGGGAAAATGCTGCTACTGTTTGTAGAAGAATGAATAGAAATGATAGATTTTGGGAACAAATAATGGTAGGAACAATAATTAGAGTAGAGAGAGAGGCAACCCAACAAGCTGACCAGTGGGATTAGTATAAACTCCCTTATGTGGAGTTAATCTTAGAATTAAGGGAGAGTAGACCCTCAGCAGCCTTAATGAAAAATGTCAGAGATCTTAGAATATATTCTTAGAGGGTAGAAAAGAACAGGCAGTAAGTAAGAAACTTAGCATATATAAGGAGCTATCCAACTTGCCAATGGGTAGTGGGAATCAGGTTAGAAGTGGGCTGGGGTTTCACAATACAAACACAATTTTCTGATGGAAACAAAAAACAGAAAATTTAGAATATTTGGATGGAAATGCTTATACAAATATTTTTGTATTTGTTTATCCTTTGTGTAACAGATTAGTACCACTAGGCTTGTAGCCTCTTTTCAGGGCGGACCCAAGATAGTTTTTTTACTACTAGGGGAAATTTGCCCATGGCATCATGGACTTTTCCCCTATTCTTTTCTGTGTTGGGTAACCAGGGGGGCTGAGAGTCAAAGATAGTGTCATGGAGGATGTGGCAGGCAGTGTTAGTGAGGGTGTGCATGGTTTGGTTTTGCATCAAATCAATTTGAACTGGAGAAGAGTACTAAAAACAATATGGATTACATTATGGTGCAGAAAGTGGAGTACTACACATAATTATAACAAAAGTGCAACAAGGAGGTCATGTGACTTGATTAACAAGGTGAAACCTTCAGATGATATAACAGTTTTCTATTTGGATATTGCACTTGAATGTTTAAATGAGGACATCAAAGACTCAAAATAGTGTTTTTTCCCCATCAAATGGAGGAGAGAGACATGACAGATAGGGATAAGGAGAAGCAATCTGATGTAAACTTTCAGAAAGATACTGTGTAAAATAACACACTGGGAGGAAAAATAACTGGTATTTTGTATGCTTTTGTGATGACTACAGAAACTGAAAATGAGCAAAATTTTCAAAGGCTGAGACATGTAGTAAGGACTGAGTCAAGAAAGGGTGAAACTGATTGACAGATATGCATGGGACAATATTATTAGTCTTTTAGGTATTAAGCCTGAAGATGTAAGGGAATTTATTCACAGAGATATTTTGTGAAATTACTTTTAAGATTTTTGAGAGTGCTGAAAGATTTGTAACTATGTTTGACAATAAGTCTTTGTTTTCTGTAGAATAATTATTTAGTTAGAGGGGAATTATATTATGATAAAAAAAAAATTAAATTTACAATTTTTTTTTTACTTCTTATACAAAGGGCAGCGAGATAAGAATGTTATTTGAACAACAATATAAATCTGTATATGATGTAAAACTGTTATGATGATTGTAAGTTATGGAATGAGGGATGAGAAATTATGGTGCGTCTATATGTGAAGGAAGTAAAAGTAATGCATTTACCAAGTTTAATGAAAATTAATGAGAAAAAGGCATAAGACATGCTGGAAGCCTAAAAATTGTTACCAGTATGGTGTAGGAGATCATTTAATTAATGAATGCCCAAAGTGTAGATGTCCTCAGTGAGAAGAAATAGGACACGGGAGAAAGGAATGTATAATGAAGTGTAGAAAATGTAATGAAATAGGAAACTTTTGGTTAGATTGCAAAAAAAAACAAACTGATACTGAGTGGTAGGAAAAAATGATGATGTCTCATTAAGTGAGAGGGATGGCAGCAAGTTGGAGATGAATTATTAAATGGAAACAGCAATGCTGGAAAATTGAGTATTTGGATAACAATAAAAATGTTAATTTATTTGAAAATTAAGTGAGGAAGATGCGGGTCTGGAACAAGATGATTTGTAAAGGGTACTATAAGGAAGACGGTGAAGAGAAGGAAAGTAAGGCAAATGAAAAAATGTAAGAAAGGAATGGGCTTATTTAACAGTAATTTATTTGAATGTTAATACTATCATTAATGAAAATAAAAGACTAATTGTAGTTACATGATGTAGGAAACAAAAATGAGAGGTAATGTTTACTGGATATTAGATTATTAAAAAAAGAACCGAATGAGCAAGTTGAAATTGTATGGGATTGTTGTGGAGTTTGGGGGAAGATATATGTTCAGGGACTGCAGCAATGATGAGAAAGACTGACACTAAGGCATTTTATTTATTTTTATGAAACCAGTGTAATTTCTAATATTAGACATTGTAATAATCTTTGCAGGATTTTTACTTTATGTGAGTGGTTATTTGAGGAAATTAGGAAATTTCTAACTATAACTATAGATGCAGTTGCAATTCTTAATTGTAAGAAAGGAGGCAGGGAAAATAAATAAGGATATTTTGAGCTATATATAAAGGATAAGGGATAGGGTACTAAAAATACAAAGAAAGCAAGATTTTAAAAATAAGAGTGGTAGCATTAAGACTGAAACTGATTATATATTATTATCAGAAGATTTGCAGGAAGTTAGGGCAGAAATTTGTGAAGTCTTTTATTATTATTGTGCTTTAATATCAGAATTATATACTAGTGAGTGAAGCGATAATAAAGGAGGGGGGAGTAAACAGATTATTTGGGGAGGTAATGCAAGAAGAAAAGTTAAAGACAGAAGTGGATAATTTATGGAAAGTACATTTCATGATGATAGATTTCTACACAAATTGCGATAGTTGGTGAGTTGTATTTATAGAAAAATATGAAAAGGAGCATATAAGGTTAGAAAATAAATTTTGTTTTTGAGGAAGTAGGAATATATAAAATTGATATATGAGTATGAGGTAATTTTAGATAAAAGTGAAAAGAAAGGATTTTGAAAGAAAAAAGTTATTTAAAGAAAATATGAAAAAAGATAAGTTCAATGATTTATAAACGAAAGTATTTTTTGCAAGGAAGAAGTGAAGAAATTTCTCCTTTTGGAGAGAAGAGGGTCAAAAGTGATGAAGGAAGGATAATGTATTAAGAATCTCAAAGTAGAGACATGAACGAATATGATAAATATCACGAGGGAGATAGAAGATTATGTTATGGGATTTTATAAGGAAGAAAATATAGAAGGACATGATTAAAGAAAGAAGTATTTAAAACAATAGAAATGAAAGAATATGAAGATACTTTATAAGGCATAAAAACAACGTTGCCAGGTCCAGCTAGAACAGGGTATGAGTTTTATAAAGAGATGGAAAAAAAAGAAAGAAAGTGGTGCTAAAAGTTATGAATGACTGGCTTGAGAAGAGTTTTTGAGAATAAAAAATGAGTGAGGGTATAGTACAGTTTGTATATAAACAAAGAAAAAGATGGAAAAAGATTAGATAAAATAATGGAGACAGTTAACCCTTAATACTTCAAATTATAAAATGTTATGAAAATAATACACAAAAGAATGAGTAAGATTGTATTGTAATTGGTGAAAGAAGGAATATATGGAATTGAGGCAGAAACACTAAAAGTATCAATAATTGTGAAGGAGGCTGTGAATGATATTAAAGAGAAAAGGGGCGGTAGTCAGGTAGTTGTATTTAGAAAAGACATACGATAAGTAAATCATAAAAGGATGTTAGACATAATTAAGAGTTATGATTTTAGTGATAATTTTATAAATTTGATCAGATCTGTTTATGTGAAATATTATGTTAGGATAAATGTTAATGGATGGTTTAGTGATGAAGTTAAAATTAACATGTGGATTAAAACAGATGTCCTTTAAGCAATATTTTTGCAATGGTTATGAATACTGTAATAGAAATGACAAAGATAAGACTGAATGAAGGGAGTTAAGTTTGTTGCAAGGGGTTGGTATATGTTATATGCAGATGATATGGCAATTATTGTGAAAGAAAAGAGATGATTAAAAGAGTATTATTGACAATAGCATCTGGAAGAACAAGGTTGGATTAAATATGAATAAAAAAATGCAATGGTTTTGGGGAGAAGGTAAAACATTGCAAGAATATAAATATGGATAAAGTGATGTATGGATATTATGAAGGAGAAGAGAGGTAAAAAGTAAAGAAGTTAGGCAGATTACTAATAAGCAGTATTTGGATCATTTGGAATATGAGGTGTAATGAGTTGTTGTTTAATCAAACAGTTTATAAATAGAATAAAAATGGATATGGGATAAAGGTTAGAAGTTGAAATAGATTGTCTTTTTTTCTTTTTTGGGGATTTCTATTCATGATGTAATATTTATTGTGTAAATGATTTTGTATGGAGTTACTAAATATGTTCTGATTTTGGAAATGTGTGTATAGAAAAATGTACATATATATATAAAGCCCTTACTCTTTTCAGTTTGTGTCACGTAATTTTTTTACATCCTCCTGAGCTACTACCAAATCAAGCAGATAGGACCATGGTTCGGTGTTTTGTACAAAGGATGGCACACTCAGGAGTGCAATGTCCCCTTATGCTGCACTACAGTGAGTAATTGATCTACGTGGTGTGGGAATAGAACCCACAGCCCTGTTGTACTACTGACACTGAATATTATACTCTGATTAGGATTTAAAAGAAATGTTTGCCCAGATGGTTGGTATGTGTTGGAGATGTGAAGAAAGGGAAAAGGATAAATGGTAAAATTTTTTGGAAATGCAGAAAATTGAATGCCTTAAACTTGGGATTCAACAGTTCTGGTCAAACAGCTTAAGGAGGGAAACTTTTTTTTATCCGAAGAGATAACGTTATTAAGATGGATGGTATAATAAACAGAGTCCCCGAAGTCCAACTACTGAAGTGAAGTAAAGCACAATATACTTCCAGGAACAGAACCACGATCCAGATTATTTTTTATCACTGATTTATTATAAAAAACAAGTACAAAAATAAGTTGAGCGCTTTCATCTGTGTAAAAAGACTTCATCAGAACACAGTATACTGTAACCCAAGTTCTATTTATACTTAAAAAGCCCGCCAAAAACCTTAACTAGAACAGTAATTAATTGAATAATTACCAAGTTCTTGTCCATATACAATGAGCACCAATTACGCATAAAAACACTCTATTTAAACATTGACCTGCATCCCACAGTATTTCCAAAAGAAGCATCAATAAAAATGACAAAGTCTGCAAATTTTAAAAAAGTACTGAGTACTTCAAATACTATATAAAAATTATAATATGTGCTATATTACATAAAATGCTTTCAAATTCCAGTGCTACAAATAAAGGTTTATTTTAAGAATCTCCTCAAGTTTTAATCAGAGGCTTAGTAGGTATGACCTCATTTAACCCAGGTAGGCAAGCTGCATTTAACTTGATCTGCCATTTTATCTCTCTCTCTCTCCTACAATGGCCTTAATGTTGCCACCTCTGGGATTGGGTACAACTATTTCCAAGATTGCAAATTTAAAACTACTGCAGTTTGGACTATTCATTAAGTGACGATAGAGGGCATTGTTTGCATCCTGTTTCCGAATGCAATACAAATGATCGTAGATTCTGTTTCTCAATCTACGATCAGTCTTGCCCACATAATAACATGGGCAAGAACAACATAATGCCAAGTATATCAGATGCTGGGATTGACAATTGCCAAAACAAAACTTAATCTTACTTCTGATATTGTTTTTCAACGTTATGGTCCCCTCCTCCAAAATAGAACTACACTGGGGACAATGACCACATTTCCTGGTTCCTATAGTGTATGGCAATTTACTAACACTTTTTTTCCTAGATTTCCACTCAATAATCCTCTTAATATTAGCACCAGTTTTGTACACATACTTTGGTCTGTCACTTATCCTGTCTTTAATACTCACATCACTTGTGATGATGTTCCAATTAGCATTTATAATTTTTTTAACATCATTCACATTGTTACCATATTTTAAAATGCACGCCTTAAAAAATGGTTCGTCCATACCATTTTTTCTATCAGGATGTAAACCGTTTGTTACACTAGATGGCATCAACCCTTTACCCAATAAGGGGGGATATTTCTTGCCCCATTCTTTTTTCACATACTGTACTACATCACTGATCAATGCCTCTGGATAACCCTTGACCCTAAATAGCTGACCAATAAATTCTAGTTCAACTGACACATCTTCCTTAACAGAGGTCATCCTGGCAGCTCTGATGCACTGACCTTTAACTATACTCCGTTTCTGGGAATAAGGATGGACGCTGTCAAAATGTAAATATCCATTACTAAAATTCTCTTTTCTATATATACGGGATTGAAAAGATCTACCATCATTGTAAATGTAGGTGTCAAGATAGTTAATCCCCACCCTGTTGTATTGATGGGTAAACTGTAGATATGATGTGCTGCTATTGATGTAATCAATAAACTGCTGAAGTTGTTCCTCTTCACCCTTCCACAGGATGAACAAATCATCCAAATAGCGTACATAACATATCAAGTGTTCCTTCCAACCTGAATGTAATATAAATTCCTCTTCCCAATCCAGCAATACCATATTGGCGTAGATGGGGGCACAAGCTGCCCCCATAGCTACACCAGAGATCTGCTTATAGTACTCTCCTTCAAAGTAGATGAAGTTGTTATCAATCACAATGTCTAAGAATTCAGAGAGTAAATTTATTTTGTCAGAATTTAAACCACTGTGTTTTCTTAGACTGCTAGCAAATCTATCTGCATCATCACCCTTAGGAATACATGAAAATAGATCTTTAATATCTATGGTAACAAAAATCATATTGGGATCCCACAAATCATGTGTAAAAAGACCCAAGAATTCCCATGAGTCCTTAATGATATGTTTGACAGTGCTGTAAATGTGCTTGAGCCAACAGTCAATAACCTTTCCAAAAGGGAATGCTTTACTTTGACTGCCGGCAATAATAGGTCTAAATGGGGGATCTAAGAGGTTCTTATGAACTTTAGGAATACCTGTGATAGTAGCTAACACTGGAAATTCAACTTTCAGATATCTATATAGTTCTTCGTTGATCCTATTATCCAATAAGAACTCCTCAAGGAACAAGTCTATTCTACGTATTGCATTCGGAAACAGGATGTAAATAATGCCCTTTATCGTCACTTAATGAATAGTCCAAATTGTAGTAGTTTTAAATTTGCAATCTTGGAAACAGTTTTACCCAATCCCAGAGGTGGCAATATCAAGGTCATTGTAGGAGAGAGAGAGATAAAATGGCAGATCAAGTTAAATGCAGCCTGCCTACCTGGGTTAAATGAGGTCATACCTACTAAGCCTCTGATTAGAACTTGAGGAGATTCTTAAAATAAACCTTTATTTGTAGCACTGGAATTTGAAAGCATTTTATGTAATACAGCACATATTATAATTTTTATATAGTATTTGAAGTACTCAGTACTTTTTTAAAATTTGCAGACTTTGTCATTTTTATTGATGCTTCTTTTGGAAATACTGTGGGATACAGGTCAATGTTTAAATAGAGTGTTTTTATGCGTAACTGGTGCTCATTGTATATGGACAAGAACTTGGTAATTATTGAATTAATTACTGTTCTAGTTAAGGTTTTTGGCGGGCTTTTTAAGTATAAATAGGACTTGAGTTACAGTATACTGTGTTCTGATGAAGTCTTTTTACACAGATGAAAGCGCTCAACTTTTTTTGTACCTGTTTTTTATAATAAATCAGTGATAAAAAAGAATCTGGATCGTGGTTCTGTTCCTGGAAGATGGATGGTATGTCAAAGCTTTAATATTCTTGCTGCAGACAATAGCAAAAATAAATAAATAAATAAATATGAGAAGGTGAAAGTCGAAGGAAATTCCTTGAATTCAGGAGATTAAACATGTAATGCAAAACATAAAGGAAAAGAATTAAAGGGAATTGGTGAAAGTGAAAGAATGTTTTTAATTAATAAATGGGATCTTACCCAAATTCAAAATATTTAAATGAAAACACTGAACCTACAATATGATAAGATTCCAAGTGTGATAAAAGTTATGTTCTGAACCACCCAGTAGTGTTAGGAGATTACAGTTTAAGGCAGTCAGGAGATAACTAGAGGTTATAAAACCTTGCTTTAATTTTCATGTATTTTTTATACTTTCTGTGCGTAGTTATCAGATATTGTTTTAATATATATATATATATATATATATATATATATATATATATATATATATATATATAAATCTGTGTGTTTGTGTTAATGTGAGAAGAATAAAGTCACTTTGAATAGTTCATTTTGTAATATGTTCTAATACTGATTTGTAAGATTTATAAATAAAGATCTTGTAACGTTAATATTCAGAATCAGTTTATTTCGTTATCTAGCTATAAAAGCTCAGGTCCCAAGAGGTGAAAGCATCCCAATCCAAACTAAACCAACCTAGGGGAATTGCGAGACCCCAGCCAGAACAAACAGAACAAATGCTAAAGGGAGTAGCTTGAGAGCAGGTTGTGGTTCAGGAATAAGAGTGAACCTTAGCTTCTGTCTGGAAATTCCAATGGCTTTGTATTAGATCCTTTCATATCTTCAGAATAGGTCACCTTGAGTCAGTGTTCATTTAAAAAAAAACTTTATTTGGATTAACTCTTTGGTCAGATCAGGAAAAATGTATACTGATACGGGATAAGGCATTGGTCTTTTATCCTAATTTCAGCAAAGGGGCATGGTAGGAGCAGTTGTTGTGACTGGTTTTCATATTAGCCTTTTAATTGGCTGTAATTAAAGCTTCCTAATTGGCTCTGCTTCTTTGCTACTAATCTTCATATGGATTACAGAATTAGCCTTTTAAATGACTGTATTTGAAGTTACTATATTGGTTTTGCTTCCTTACTACTAATTTGCATAAGGTTTTCAGAATCCTTCCAATTTAGTGGGTCTTTTCTTGCCACAACTGTGTTCCCAGCTCCTTTGACTTATATTGGGCTGCGTCTACTTTTATATTTGGTTTTCAATTGAATGCAAAAAATAATAACCCTGTTTTTTCTACCTTAATCCACAATCAGTAGCAGTCGTATTGTGTGCACCATTCCAGTGCTAAATAGGCCTACCTTTTCACAATTTTTGTATATTCAAAATTGCTCTTATTACAGAAACTGTTGTACATATATAATTGTATCCTTAAAATTATTTTATGGGTCAATTAGGTGAATATAGATCCTTTGTGTACCACTGCATTTAAGTCTCTTGATGTTTCATTAGAGCACACACTCTCTCACAGGCTAATAGAGTTAGAAACTAAATTCTATTATACCATGACCCCCCCAAAACGTGCACGCTGATTGGCCAGCGTGCCCATTGTAAATCGAGTTATACTAATGGAAAAAGGTCCGGTCGCCCGGACTTTTTTCCATTAGTATAACTCGATTTTTTAAAACACTATCTCGCTATGTTAAATGGGTTTAACATAGCGAGACAGCTTTAAAATAAGCAACGGAGATCTCCGTTGCTTATTTTAAAGCTGTCTCGCTATGTTAAACCCATTTAACATAGCGAGGCAGTGTTTTTTTTAGTGTTTCGCTATGTTAAATGAGTTTAACATAGCGAGACAGTTTTAAAATAAGCAACGGACATCTCCGTTGCTTATTTTAAAGCTGTCTTGCTATGTTAAACTCATTTAACATAGCGAACATAAAAAGCAACGGAGATCTTGCTTTCTCCGTTGCTTTTGCTCAACTCTGATGTACTGCGCAGGCACGCAGTACATCAGAACTGCCGCGGATGCCAGACATCTGTGGAAGGGCAGCAAACAGGCATTATACTATGCCGTTATTTAAGAAAAGTAATAGTTTCTTTTCTTAAATAATGTCATGGTATAATAGCAATAACCCACTTCTGGGTGTGGGTAATGCTAAATTTACCCACGGTTGGCTTTGTTTGGTCCCTTGGGCCAAACCACGCCAACCGTGGGTAAATTTAGCATTACCCACACCCAGGCGTGGGTTATTGCTATAATCTTCCATTAAAATGTGGACATTATCCATTTTTATTGGGCTTCCTGTGCTTAAAACACAAAAAAGTAACAAAACTCAGAATCAATGGCTGACTAGGAATGTTGCAATTGATGAGCCCGCTTTTATGGGGCTTTATTTTTTTTTTTAACCTGTGTAAGACCTTTCTTAACAAAGCAGTATTGGTTAATTAGCCCTGAGTGTTGAAGCATTTTTGCTTACATCCTAGATGACCTTCATCAGATCCCTGTTTTTAGCTAAATATTCCAAATACTGGAAGATCACATTCTGTTGAGGATGCATATGATAGAGATGTTCAGCTTGATTTAAGCTAGGGTAATTCTAACAATTATAAGAGAAAATGGTTTAGTAAACCTGTACTATTTCCTAATGAGGTCATGGTTTTGCAAACCAGTACTGGTGCCTTCCTCAGGAAGAAGGGAGGTTAACTATTGGTTCTTCTCCCTGCCTTATTGTGAGCAGATGTTTTGAGCCAAACATAGACCACAACTGGAGAAAACCTACCACTGATGGTAGGAGTGCTTCTCATTACCTAAGTAATTGACTGTAGGTAAAAAGCCTGTCAAAGTACAATGGCCAACAGATAAATGCACTGGCCCTAGTCAGGAAACATAATAGTTTGCAGAAACAACAGAAGAAAAAAAATGTAAAGATTACAGTGGAATCAATCTGGGGGAAAAACTCTAAACTAAGAGGCAGAATGGTTACAAAGCTTGAGGTATGATTTTCTGAACACTGAAAACCATTGAGAACTGTAACATGGGATGCACAAGTAAACATGCAAAGCAAAAGCACAAGCAAATAGTCTACTTGAACTTTGACACTCCAAACAATAGCTCTAGTTGCTGTGTTAGACACATCCTCAATTGAAATATTAAAGCCAGCTTCTGGAAATGGAGAAAATCCTTGGCTGAGCTAAAACTGATGTGGGATGAATAGTTTAGTTTATCCTCTGTCAATCACCTAATAGCTGTTCATTCTCTTTGATCATCTGTCAGTGAAAAGTGAATCTATCCTTTTGGCAGCCCCCAGAAAAAGACTCGTTATGTGTGTGTGTGTGGGAGGTATGGATGGAAAGGAAGAAAGGAGCCCTTGTTTATTTGGCAAAAATGGTTTGGGTTAGATATTGTAGTTATAATAGGTGGGTGGTATAATATTACATTCTTGTGACTTGGATTAGTATGGAAGATCCAGAATTACAGTTAACAGTACAAGCTATGACTAAGCTTTTTCAATTCTAGTAAAATTTTTATGAAAGAGCTAATGTAAATGTTAATAAAACCAACACCATGTATGTAAATTATGTGCCCACCTTTTCTTGGGTCGACGATATCTGCAGTTACTGGTTATAATAAGTTAAAGTACTTGGGAGTCTAGATAAAAAGAGTTCAAGGGATTCCCCAAAGGAATCATGAGAAATGGAGAGAATCAGAATTGCTACTAGTATGTTAAAAGAGAAAATGTGAATGTGGACTTAGACCAGAGAATCTTAGCTGTGAAAATGTTCATTGTGATTCTTCTACTACAAGAAGATGGATTAGCAATTCCATATCTACAAGGATATGCACAAGCCAGTGCATTTCTTTGTGCCGGTCCCAAGCCCGGATAAATGGGGAGGGTTGCATCAGGAATTGCATCCAGCATAAAATTTTGCCAAATCATACATGCAGACAACAGTACAGAAATACATACCGGATCGGTCGAGGCCCAGGTTAACAACGATCGCCACTAGTACTGTTGGCCAACAAGGTGCTGGTGGAAATTGGGTTACTGTTGGCTGAAGGAGGAGAAGAGGGGGAAGGCATGTCCAAAGGCAGTTAAAGGCTAGGACTGTGATAGTGAGGGTCGGAACTTTGAATGTTGGCAGTATGACTGGTATATGGAGAGAGCTAGTTGATATGATGGACCGAAGGAAGGTTGGTATATTGTGTGTGCAAGAGACCAGATGGAAGGAGAGCAAGGCTAGGTGTATTGGAGGTGGTTTCAAATTGTTTTATCATGGTGTGGATGGGAGGAGAAATGGCATAGGCATTATCCTGAAGGAACAGTATGCTGAGAGTGTTTTGGAGGTGAAAAGAGTGTCGGATAGAGTGATGTTTATGAAGCTGGAAATTGATGGTGTAATGATGAATGTTGTTAGTGCATATGCTCCACAAGTTGGGTGTGTAATGGATGAGAAAGAAAAAAATTTGGAGTGAGTTGGATGAAGTGGTGATGACTGTACCCAAGGGTGAGAGACTGGTGATTGTAGCAGATTTCAATGGGCATGTTGGTGAAGGGAACAGAGGGGATGAGGAAGTGATGGGTAGGTATGGTGTTAAGCAAAGGAATGCAGAAGGTCAGATGGTACTGGATTTTGCGATAAGGATGGACATGGCTGTGATTAATACCTATTTTAACAAGAGGGAGGAGCATAGGGTGACATACAAGAGTGGAGGAAGATGCACACAGGTGGATTATATCTTATGTAGAAGGGCCAGTCTGAAGGAGATTGGAGACTGTAAAGTGGTGGTAGTGGAAAGTGTAGTTAGGCAGCATAGGATGGTGGTTTGTAGGATGACATTGGTGATCAAGAAGAGGAGGATGAGTGTGAGGGTAGCACCAAGGATCAAATGGTGGAAATTGAAAAAGAGTAATTGTGAGGGAAGAGATAAGACAGGCACTGGGTGGCAGTGAAGAGTTACTGAATAGCTGGGTAACTACAGCAGAGCTAGTAAGAGAGATGGCTAGAAATTGGCTTGGTGTGACAACTGGAAAGAGGAAGGAGGACAAGGAGACCTGGTGGTGGAATGAAGAAGTACAGGAGAGTATACAGAGAAAGAGGTTGGCGAAGAAGACATGGGATTGTCAAAGAGATGAAGAAAGTAGACAAGAGTATAAGGAGATGAGGTGCATGGCAAAGAGAGAGGTGGCGAAGGCTAAGGATAAGGCGTATGAAGAGTTGTATAAAAGGTTGGACACTAAGGAGGAAGAAAAGGACCTGTATCGATTGGCTAGACAGGGAGACCGAGCAAGTAAAGATGTGCAGCAGGTAAGAGTGATAAAGGATAATGAGGGAAATGTACTCACAAGTGAGGAGAGTGTGTTGAGCAGATGGAAAGAGTACTTTGAGGGGCTGATGAATGAAGAAAATGAGAGGGAGAGAAGGTTGGATAATGTGCGGATAGTGAATCATGAAGTGCAGTGGATTAGCAAGGAGGAAGTAAGGATAGCTATGAAGAGGATGAAGAACGGAAAGGCTGTTGGTCCAGATGACATACCTGTGGAAGCATGGAGGTGTTTAGGTGAAATGGCAGTGGAGTTTTTAACTAGATTGTTTAATTAAATCTTGGAAAGTGAGAGCATGCCTGAGGAATGGAGAAAAAGTATTTTGGTACCGATTTTTAAGAATAAGGGTGATGTGCAAAGCAGTAGTAACTACAGAGGGATTAAGCTGATCAGTCACAGCATGAAGTTATGGGAAAGAGTAGTGGAAGCTAGGTTAAGAAGGGAGGTAATGATTAGTGATCAGCATTATGGTTTCTTGGCAGGAAAGAGCACTACAGATGTGATGTTTGCTCTAAGAGTGTTGATGGAGAAGTACAGCGAAGGTCAGAAGGAGTTGCATTGTGTCTTTGTGGATTTACAGAAAGCATATGACAGGGTGCCTAGAGAGGAGTTGTGGTATTGTATGAGGAAGTTGGGAGTGTCAGAGAAGTATGTAAGAGTGGTACAGGATATGTACGAGGGTAGTGTGACAGTGGTGAGGTCTGTGGTGGGAGTGATGGATGCGTTTAAGGTGGAGGTGGGATTACATCAAGGATCAGCTCTGAGCCCTTTCTTATTTGCAATGGTGATGGACAGGTTGACAGACGAGATCAGACAGGAGTCTCCGTGGATTATGATGTTTGCAGATGACGTGATCTGTGGTGAGAGTAGGGAACAGGTGGAGGAGACCCTGGAGAGGTGGAGATATGCTCTAGAGAGAAAAGGAATGAAGGTCAGCAGGACTAAGACAGAATATATGTGTGTGAATGAGAGGGAGGATAGAGGAATGGTGAGGATGCAGGGAGTAGAGGTGGCAAAGATGGATGAGTTTAAGTGCTTGGGATCAACAGTTCAGAGTAATGGTGAGTGTGGAAGAGAGGTGAAGAAGAGAGTGCAGGCAGGATGGAGTGGGTGGAGAAGAGTGTCAGGAGTGATTTGTGACAAACAAGTACCAGTAAGAGTGAAAGGGAAGGTCTACAAGAGGGTAGTGAGACCAGCTATGTTATATGGGTTGGAGACAGTGGCATTGACAAAAAGGCAGGAGTCAGAGCTTGACGTGGCAGAGTTGAAGATGTTAAGATTTGCAATGGGTGTGACGAGGATGGACAAGATTAGGAATAAGTATATTAGAGGGTCAGCCCAGGTTGGAAGGTTTGGAGACAAAGCCAGAGAGGCAAGATTATGTTGGTTTGGACATGTGCTGATGAGGGATGCAGAGTATATTGGGAAAAAGATGCTAAGGATGAAGCTGCTAGGTAACAGGAAAAGAGGGAGGCCTAAGATAAGGTTTATGGATGTGTTGAGAGAGGACAACATGCAGGTGGTTGGTGTGACGGAGCAAGATGGAGAGGACAGGAAGAAATGGAAACAGTTGATCTGCTGTGGTGACCCCTAACGGGAGCAGCCGAAAGAAGATATCTACAAGGATATTATTGGGTAACCCAAATGAAATTAGTATATTATATCCTGAAAAATAAATATCAATCAAAATGGAAGCAAATGAAGATTAAACAGGGAGGATACAGTGAAACTGTGCAAAGAATAAACATCTGGATTTTGATCAAAATATTTTTTTTAAGATTAAAATATAGCAGTATGAGTGAGAATGAAAGCAAGGGAGTATAGAATCTAAACATTTGAGTTATACCCCTTGGCCTGGGAAAGCAAGTTTGCAAGGGACACATGGATAAACAATTATTGTAAGATGGATAGGTAGGTATACTTCTGTGAGCAATTAAGAAGGAAAGGTAACCAAATGAAATGGATGGAATTCATTTTAAGATTTAACCCAGCTGAGGAGAGATTATATGAAGTACAGAGGACTGTTTGAAATACTAGGAAAGTATGGTATAGAAATGCAAATGAATAAAGAGCCAAAGCCAGAGATCATTGATATTATTTGAGGCAAGGACCGAAGAGGCCACAGAAAAAGATTGATATGTAGGATATATAAAGCTTTTTGAATTGGGAGGAGAAAGAGACTAGCTAGACAAATACAGGTATGACAAGAGGTATAAGAAAGGAAGATTATGGAGATTAATGAGGAAAACTGGACAGAGATTTGCAAAGCCCCTATGGCTATTAAATCACGTACATTGAGTGTCTTTGCACAGAAGTGCTTGCATAAATATTTTTGTACAACAGATGAAGTATGCTAAATGTTTCCTGAGTTGAGTCAAAACTGTTGGTGATGTGAGCAAAATCAGGTAGAAAATTGGAGACATATGTGATGATAGGAGGTACTGCCAGCCCTGCCAGGGAGAAGTAGGGTAGTGAATGTATGACTTGTGCCAGCACAGCTAGCTAGAACTTTGCAAATAATTATGTTATTTGTATATCAAACTGATCTGTACAGATGTTTGCACTGAAAATGTATCTGTGAGCTTTGTTTGTGTTAATTGTGTTAAAATGTATCAACAGTACACCCTACTGAAATGAAGAGAAATGCACATGTATTATGGTATCTGAATCAAATGTATATGTTTTAATAGAAGACATTGGCACAGCAATGGTTAGCTAGCTGGCTTATTTTAAGAAAATAAGGGAAATGTAAATTAGGTATTAAATCATTGAATGGTACCCCATAGTGCTGAGTAGGCCCAGAGACAGCAGGTCTGGGAGCAGCCATTATCTGTTAGAATTGTCATAAAAGCTCTAAATGTGTATTGTAACAGTCTGCTAAAGTCCTGTCTCAAACTTCAAAAGGAGATATTGTGGGAACTTAGAGTCAAGTGACCAGAAGCGGTCATTCTGCAAGTCATCTTGGATGTTATATTTTACAGGGGGCAATCTCAGAATATAGAGTATTCTGTTTGGGAGCCTGACTAGAAAGACTGCACACATATTTCATCTTGCCTTGCTCAAGTAAGGTATTAGGTAACAGTAAATTCTCTTAGATTCAGTCAAGAATATAGTGAAACTTAGTTTAGATATTGTTTTTCTTTATTTGTCTGTGTGTCCTTCATAGGTTCATAAGTTCATAGGTATGTATTAGGCTAATGGCCCTGGAGTCTTTACAAGCCTAGCCCAAAAATTTCCCTGACAGCGTGCCACCTGATGTTAGTTCACAGTGCCTGTATCCAGGAGAGCAACTAGAGTGATCACTGGGGTGAACATTCTGTTACCTATCCACTCGTCACAATTTCTCTTGAAGAGGGACAGCAAGGTGCTCTGCTTGACGTGAATGGAAATCATATTCCAGAGTATGGGCAGTCTTTGGGAGATGAACCTTTCCCTCCAGCATGTTCTGTTGATTGTGGTAGTGAGGTTGTGATCTCTGGAGCATATTGCGCGGGTGGGGCCTGGATCAGACATGGCTTTGTAAGCCAAGCAGAGATCACCTCTGAGTAGACGATAAGAGATTGAGAACAGCTGAAGTTTCTTGAGTTTGTCCATGTAGGACATATGTTTAAGGCCTAGGATCCTTTTTGTGAGGTACCTTTGTGGCCTCTCCTTTTTGTGAGGTACTTTTGTGGCCTCTCCAGCTGTTGTAGGTGTCTGGTCAGATACATGCCAAACAGGGCGTTATATTCAATGACTGGTCTAATAAGGGATGAGTAGAGACGGACGATGACCTTTTTCTTTCTGTATGCGAACCCTTTGGTTATAAGATGTGCCACATAGAAGGACTTTCTGACCACAGTGGCAACATGGTGGTCGAAGGTGAGGTGGCTGTTGACCTGAGTATCCAGATCTCTTATGGCCCCTTTACTGTTTAGTGGGCTTCCATCGATGTAGTAATTTGTGGGAGCTGATTTTTTCCAAAAGGAATGATAACACATTTTTGGCATTAAGCTTAAGGCCATGGTTCCAACACCAGTCACTGGTCTCAGAGAGGTCCTTTTGTAGGATGCCTGCATCACTTGGGGAGTTGATAATGACTCCTAGTTTGGAGTCATCAGTGAATTTGGTCAGCCAGAGTCCCTCTGTGTTGGCCTGGACTTCTGAGAAGTAGATGCCAAACAGGAGAGGGCCCAGGACCGAGCCCTGTGGGACTCCACTCATGACTGGTCGACAGTTTGAATTGGAGTCCGCAACTTTTACTCTGTGGGTCCTGTCTGTGAGGTATCTTGCAACCCACCTAGTGATATAAGGATTGATGCCTAGTTTGGTGAGTTTATCAATGATACCTGAGTGGGGAATGGTATCAGAGTTCTTGGTCAAGTTGAGGTAGGCTGTATGCACTGCCTTACCCTCATCCACAGCCTTGGTGACTGCCTCGAAAAAGTCAATCAGGATCAGCAGGCAGGATCTCCCCTTGATGAAGCCAAACTGTGTGGGGTCAAGAGTTTGGAGATTGCCTTTATCTTTGTTGAGCAGGTCCATGATGATGCGCTCCATAGCTTTGCATACCAGACTTAGGCTAGTGGGGCAGTAGTTCCCAGGGTCTGTAGTTGCTCTCCCTTTGTGGAGAGAGATGACTGTAGCAGTGCACCATTCATTAAGGACAAAGCCTGAGGTAAGGCCGTGGTTGATCAGGGTGCACAGGTGTGGTGCCAGTTGATTTTGTAGTTCATGTATAATGCAGCCAGGGATATTATCAGGTCCCATGGATGCTGTATTCTTGGCTTTGGACAATGCAGCTTTTACCTGTGCTGCAGAAATGCTTGATACCAGGCTTTCTTCTGGTATTGTGATGGGGGGGCCTTTGTGGGGGAGAGGGATAAAGTTGGCACTGAATCTGTTGACCAGTATGTTGGCTATATCTCTTGGCTTGGTATAGGAGGTACCATTGTGCAATAACTCGGAGCAAATCTAGGTATTGCATGGAGGTTCTTGATATAGCTATAGAAAGCTTTGTGGTTGTTTTTATCAGTGTTCTTTTCAATATTTTCTGTGATTTGAACTCTGTGGTTTACTATGAATATATATTTAGTATTTCCATGTACTTTTATTATTTATTATTAAATATATTTTAAATGTTTATTGTGCCTGGTTCTTGTAGAGAGCATATAACCTTTGAGAGTATTTATATTTATTTGGTGGCATGGTATGGTCCACTCCAGAAGGTCTAGCCATCTTGGTGAACTACTACAATTTGTATTAGTATTAATATTGCACAGTATAATTGGACACCCTTTGTTATGGGCCTTAGAGTAACTGATTGTGGAGTGTCTGGTGGCAGTGACTCTACCTTATAGTCTGGGCAGAAGGGGACATAGCTAGTAGACCTGTGCCAACTTTTCCCAGGTGTGTGTGTGTGTGTGTGTGTGTGTGTGTGTGTGTGTGTGTGTGTGTGTGTGTGTGCATATACAATCTCAAAGAGTGTGTCAGCTGCTTGGACCAGGGACACAAAGCACTGGCTGGAGGACTTGGCTTGGACATTCAGCTGAGGACCCATCTCTATATCTGTGCCAATGAGGAGTCGTATTTGGGACCTGGAGGGAGACAGAGAGAGAAATCCAGACCCTGGACTGAGTGTGTTCCCTGTGTGCTCTTAAGGGAAATTATGCTTAATGCAGAGAGCTGGATCCAGAAATACTGTGTATATCTATTTGTGTTCTAAGTGAACGTCCCTTTTTGGTGTCAGTGGTGAGGATTCAGGCTCCCTGAATACTGGCCCAGAGAGGGGATGTCACAGAAGTCACTAGGGAAGAATCATAACTCTGAGTGCTTGTTTTCTCCATAGAAAATCAAAATATGCTGCTAGATGGTGGAAAAGTTTGACATCAGAACGTGAGTACCAACAAGTATAACTAATAAAATTATGCAAAAACTAAATTATATGTTTTTGTTCGCTCATTGCTCCTTACCTGTTTTAAGTTTCAGACAGAAATTTGGAACCATTTTGAAAAAGAAGATTCTGTAGTTTTCAGTTATCATTTTGTAATGATGCCGTCATAGACTAAAACATACATCTGGATTTCAGATGTCCTGGATCTAAAACCAATCTCATTGCTATTTTAAAGTTAGTGGTTCTTTATATACAGCCAATTCAACAGATTTCTAACACACAAAAAGTTTCAAGTTCCTGATCATGAAATGAAACTTGCACAGTCATTACCACCATGCCTATACTTTAAGTAAGAAATCATTTTATCTAACTAGATTGATTACCAAGACCAGAGCATAAAACATTAGTCCAGATAAAATCACTTTAGCTAGCAGATCCCTGTGGGAGGGACAAAGATACTTTCTTGAAGTTTCAAGTTCATTCAGTTAAGTAGGTAGATGGGTTAGTGCTTAGCCCAGACTATAAGGAGATTACTGTCACCAGACACTTCAAAGCCAGCTACTCTTAGACTCTTACAAGGGCACCCAATTATGCTGAGTGAAATTAATATTAGTACAAATGGTAGTGTTTTGATCAATGCAATAAGACTTTCAGGAATGGCCACAGAATCACCAAATAGATATGAGTACTCTCAAAGGTTAAAATATTTGCTTTAAAGTCTAAAGGACCAGCCACAAAGAAAAGTTTAAATATATTTCATAATAAACAATAAAAGGAAAAGGAAAATACTAAATATCTATTTACAGTAAACATCAGAGTTTCCATCACAGGAAATATTAAAATAACACAGACAGATTCACACAGATACAAAAAAGCAGTACTTAACTAATTTCACTATATTTTCCTGACTGATCTAAAGAATTACTATTCCCTGTTTCTACAGCAAGGCAAGATGAGGTAGGCGAGGGGGTCCTTCTTTTGTCAGGTTTCAAAAACAGAGTGCCCTAAGATGGCTTTCTCATCTGGTATTAAAACATCATTTTTGTCCTAGATTACAGAATGACATCACATACATCTGTTCATCTGACTTCTGGTTTGAAACCGAACCAGATTTTAGCACATATGTGTTACCATACACACAGATAGAGTATTGTTGAGATGTGTTATAGCATCTGGAAGCATAAAATACTTCCACTCTTCCTAGAGGAGCTAATAAACTATTCTCTGGCACAGACATTTAGTCTCTGGCTGCAATCAGTACTGTACGATACAATCTTTATGGCCTAAACCAGGTGATTTAATTTCTTACTAGTTTTCAAAGTTAGCTGGACTGAGATTAACCTCTTTTCTTCCAGTATCCTCTGTTTAAATATATACATTCAATCAGTTACAATACAGTCAGAACCCACTGTTGGTACATTTTAATACAAGCAGCTTTACAAATACATTTTTCAACGCAAGCATCTGCACAAATCAGTTTGATATACAAATGACATATAATTGTTTACAAAATTCCAGCTAGCTGTGCTAGCATGCATTGCACATCATCTGCCCTACTTCTCCTGGCATAGCTAACAATACCTCACATCGTCAACTTCATTCACAGAAGGCTACTTGACCATCAGGTCTCCATGTAGGAAAAGCCTGGTCACACCAGAGAACCTACAAGAGTATTTTATAAAATGTTAAATTTTTACAAGAAATACAATACCTGAAATGAGATTTTACAATACTACTGTGCGCTCACAGTTTGGCTTTCAGTCCTTTTTTTAATATTTTTTATGAAAATTTTTACTAATTAATATATACAGAGAAAGGAAGAAATTACATGTTGTTATACAATGATAGGAATACATTGAATCATCAAGATAATCTTATACAATTAACACATTAAGAATCTTGGTATTTCAATAGCAACATTTAAAGGTTATCACAACCACTAAAAGTTTTAGTATAATTTATAGATCTTATTTGGATCACTTCTTTTTCAGTTTCAACCTTGTATTAATGTTAAATTTAAAAATTCTTTGAACATAGGAACTGAGTTTGATTTCTAGTTCTTTGCAATAACTTTTCTAGCAACTGCCAAGAGAGCCCAAAGCATTTTTTACTCTTTGGCTTTTTCTATGGCTACCGATACAGGAAGTGGATATTCATTAGTATTACTGAGCTAGTTAAAGAGCAATTATCAGACTATAACCCCTTAAAAACATACTCAACTCTTCCCAATATACATTTAATTTTTAGCAGTCCATAGACATGTGTATCCAATCAGGTTTTACATCTTCACTACATCTCTAACAAACTGAAGAAGTCATTTTACTAAATTTAAGAAATTTTATAGAGAGTAACAAACATTCAGTGTATATATATTTCCACATAAAAAACTTTCCAGTATAAACTTGAAGAAGTTTGACTAACTGATTTAAGTAACAACGTTTTACGTTGTACCATCTACGGAGTCACTCAATCCACTCCTATCTAAAAAGTTCCAGAATTTTGCATCAAAATTATTATTTATAATTAACTTATATAACTTGGACAAGCTTCCTTTGTAAGGTCAAGCTACCTTCGATATTAGTATTCATATATTCATATAATGTGGGAATAGTGTCCTGTTCCTCTTCACTCATATTATCCACAAATTCATTTAATTTCTTACTTGATGGATAATATTAACTGGTTAGCAGATTTATCCAATGTATATTCTTTCATTAAATATTCTGGGAACTTAGCTTTTCTTTTTTTCAAAGCAATTAAACCATAATACTAATACATTCCTTTTTAGTAAATTAATTTTAACATTGTTCTGAGTTTCCTTAAATCTAGAGGTGTGTGCAATGGGAAAGCACAAAAGTTTTCATTCTGATATTAATGGAGTTTTAAAACATATTCCTTAACTGTTTTAAGTAATGATTTCATATATACAGCATCTAACAATTGAAATGAACTTCCTTCTAATGTACATTTTGTTAACCAGATGAAAGAATTATTACATATTTCTAATTTATCATATTTAATAATCTTATAAGAATTTAGTATAATTACTTCCGCGGTGGTGCAGCAGTGGTGTTGTTGCCTCACAGTAAGAAGTTCTCCCATTCGATTCTCGGCTTGTGTTGGGAGTGCCTTCTGTGTGGAGTCTGCATGTCTTCCCACGGTCAAGTGAGCATTCAAATGGCATTGAATGGGCATGCCTTCGTTGAAGGTTGGGTGTCGGGCTGGCAACTCGACACCATAAAAACCAACTGCCAATCATTAGCGGACTGGAGTTCCGCTGTGGTGACCCCTAACCGGGAAAATCCGAAAGACAAACAAAGATAAGAATTTAGTATAATTGACTCCTGGATGGTTTTCCATTAAGTAGTTTACAATGAATCTATCCAGAGTATAATAGAGTTAAAACTTGCAGAAGTAGAATAAGATTCTACATCTAGGAAGCTAATACCACCATTTTCCAGTAATCTTATAAGATTTCTATAAGCAATTCATGGCTTTTTAAGATACCATAAGAATAAAGTTAACATTTTTTCCATTTTCTTTAAAAGTTTTTTGGGGTATTATAGCTACTGAATGCAATATATGCATAATCTTGTGTAATATAATCATTTTAATAAGTAATACCCTATCCTCAAATGTCAAAAACACATTAATTATTTTTATTTAATAAGAAGTAACAATTCTTCAATTACTTTTTCAAAATAATTAATAATCTTACTCACACCTTGATAGATCTTTATTCCTAAATATTTTACTTCTTTTCCTTCCCAATTATATTTATATTTGCATTTAAACTTACTATACAGTAACTGATTTAACACTAAAGTTCCAGTTTTATTATTATTAAATTTCAACAGCGATAATTCTCAAAACTTTTCAATTTCCTCATCTATTTCTTAGTCTGAATGATTTTAAATCTGTGTATAGATTAACAAATGCAGTATATTGTGCTAATATTACTTATTTTTCTTCCAGCTCCCTTTTTTAAACTACTTTTCTCTGGATCCACCACCCCCAGCCCCAAGCTCTGGCCTGCGGCACTCTTTAACTAAAACAGGCAGCCTTGGGATCAGTGTTATTTTCAAACAATGCAGAAAGTATGTTTTATCCTCTGGACAAAAATGTTAATTCCTAGCCCTTGTTTAATTCTAATTTTTTTTAACTAAAGCACTCCATCATGGACATTAACACCCCCCATTCTGTGCTTCCTAACAGCAGTCTCCCTTTATATGCGGTTTAACTATTTAAAAGCCCTGCCCATTTTTCTATTATTACTAAACCCTTTCTCTTTTAAATTCTGGTCTTTCTAAATCCCACATACTCTTTTGTAAAAGTGATTTATTTTATTTCAATAAGAAAGGTATGCAAAACAAGTATGTCCAAAGTACCTACTGTCTTTCCTAATTGTTTTTATAGACTTGCAGATCTATGAAATCAGGGACAACCTGTTCTGTTTGCCCTCGCTACACTCAGGCTCACTCCGCTCCCCTACCCTACCCCCATTCACACCCACCCCATCCTTCATTAGCTTTATACCTATCCTGGCCACTCCCATGTACTGATTAGCCAATCAAAGTCCATAAGATCACCCCTCAATCAGTCAACCAGCACATTCTAAAGAATACTTCCCTCTTATTTCCCTACTGGTGCAACAGTCAATCACATAGATTTTACCCTTTACCTTTCCATACAATCCTAATAATAATTTCTAAAGCAAAATGCAAACATCTGTAAAACTTCTCTAATTTTCATTCTTCTTAGCACACTCCTCCTCACATTGACCAAATGCACCCCCTTCATAACATAAAACAGGACTTAAACCATTCCTTCAAACTAAAAACTCCCACTCCTCCCAAAACAACACTCCACAACAAAATTAGTTATTCTAACATCTCATCATTACTATTCAATTTTGACCATGCACACACCATTAAACTCAAAGTTATCTCCATTGCTAACAACAAAACAAAAACTTTTTCCTCTCAACCTTCCAAAATTCTATCTGAAGAGTTACTACCCAACCCTCATATGTCACTCACTGCTATCTCACAGTGGCGACATTCACCCCAACCATAGCCCTTCCCTCCCATTATCTTCTAACATAAGACCAATCACAACCCCAAATACACTGTGCTCCACTAGAAACCTATTTTTGGCAACAATAAATATACATAGCATTTCATAGGTTCATAGGTAGGTACTAGGCTATCAGCCCTAGGGCCTACAGAAGCTTAGTCAAAAAGGTACCCTGGCTTTTCCCACCCAAAAAATTATTTGCCTCTGCCCCTGTCGAGCAGAGGCACAGAGGGGATCCCTGGGATGAATTTCCTGTTTCCCATCCAATCATCAATATTTTTCTTGAAGAGTGCTAATGAGGAGCTTTGTTTGATATAGATAGGTAGTTTGTTCCAGAGTATGGGAAGTCTCTGGGACAGGAATCTATCCCTCCAGCATGTTCTGTTTATTGTGGTGACAAGGTTTAGGTCCCTAGAGCATGTAGCTCGGAGGGATTGGGATTTCTTTAAGTAGAGCATGTCCAACAGCTCTGGGTTTGACATAGCTTTGTATATTAGGCAGAGAACGAGTAAAGCTGGAGTTTTTTGAGATGGTCTGCATAGGACATCGGTTTGAGGCCAGTAATCCTCTTTGTGAGGTATTTCTGCTGCCTTTCCAGTTGTTGTAGATGTCTTGTGAGGTACATACCAAAATGAGCGTTGTACTCTATAATGGGTCTAATGAGTGATGAGTAAAGGGGAACAATGACCTCTTTTTTCCTGGATGAGAAACCTTTTGTGATGAGGTGTGCCACATAAAAGGATTTCCTGACTACTGTGGCAATGTGATTATCAAAGGAGAGACTACTGTCCACCTGTGTCCCAAGGTCCCTTATCACACTTTCGGTGTTAAGTAGACTACCATCTATGTGGTAGCTCATGAGTACAGAGTTTTTACCAAAGAGGGTGACAATGCACTTTTTGGCACTGAGCTTGAGGCCATGGCTTTGACACCAGGCATCTGTCTCAGTGAGGCCCTTTTGTAGGATTCCACGTGTTAGGAGTTTCAATTATAGCTCCTAGTTTGTAGTCATCTGCAAACTTCATTAGCCAAAGACCTTCTGTGTTAGCCTGTTCTTCAGAAAAGTAGATACCAAACAGGAGAGGACCCAGGACTGAACCCTGTGGTACTCCACTTGTCACTGGTCGGAAGTCAGATTTGGAGTCTACTACTTTCACAGTGTGGGTTCTGTCAGTGAGCCAGTTGGCAACCCATCTTGAGACATAGGGATTTATACCTAGTTTAGTGAGTTTATCTATGAGTCCAGAGTGGGGGATGGTGTCAAAAGCCTTGGCGAGATCTAGATAGGCTGTGTGAACCACCTTACCCTCGTCTACAGCTTTGGTGACTGCTTCAAAGAAGTCAATCAGGTTTAGGAGACATGATCTGCCTTTTACAAACCCGAATTGGGTGGGGTCCAGGATTTGGAGATTAACAATGTCTTTCTTTATAAGTTCCATGATGATATGTTCCATGGCCTTGCAGACCAGGCTCGTTAGGCAAATGGGGTGGTAGTTCCTGGGGTCCGTGATGGCTCCCCCTTTGTGGGTTAGGATAACCATTGCTGTGCACCATTCAGTGGGAACAAAGCCTGAGATGAGGCTATGATTGAACTTGGTGCTTAGGTGGGGTGCCAGTTTATTCTGTAGTTCATGTCGAACACAGCCTGGGATGTTGTCAGGTCCTATGGATGCTGTGTTCTTGGCTTTGGAGTGTGTGTTTTTTACCTGAGCAGCCGTGATTACAGGAACTTTGCATTCTTCTGGTATAGAGATGGGCCCTTTAGGGGATGTGGGGGGGGGGGTAAAGTTAGCACTGAACCTATCTGCCAGGATGTTGGCAATATCAGTTGGTTCTGTATATTTAGTGCCATTGTGCTGTAACTCAGCGCACATCTGAGTGTTGCCATTGAGATTCTTGACATAGCTAGAGAATGCTATGTGGTTGTGTTTAGAATCAGTAGCGATTTTGTTTTCATAACTAGCTTTGGAGGATTTTATGAGGGCTCTTCTTACTGAGGATGACCAGGGAGTTCTTCCAGTCATGAGATTTTACTCTTTTTTTGCAACAGTTTCTTTCTTCTGTTGTAGAGTTTGTTTATGGCAGGGGACCACCAGATTGGCTTTCTTTTTTTGGAGGATAGAATCTTTGTTCTGTTAGGGATAGCACGATCCATGCACTTGTGTAAGTGCTTATAAAGTACATTTGTGTAGGATTCAGCAGTCGTACCTCTATTGTCCGTATGCATGGCTGTCATGAAGTTTGCCACTTCTGTCTTAAGAAGCATGAAGTTGGCTTTGGAGAATTTTTTACGGTGGTTTCCCTAATGGGGGTGGGGGCGGGATGTGGATGTCTAGGCTGATTAGCTTGTGGTCGGATCTGACCAACGAAGAATTGACCTCTGGTGTGGAACACCGGTCGCCCATGTTGGTAATGACTAGGTCTAGGATATTGTTGCCCCTAGTGGGGGTGTGGATAAGTTGATTCAAGGCATTGGAATTTATGAATTCCAGAAAATGTTGAGAAAAAGAGTTGGTACATAAGTAGTTTTCCCAGTTAATGGTGGGGTAGTTGAAATCGCCCATTATTAGGGTGTTGGGTTGTACTTTAATATTTTCCAGTGAATCAAGAAATGAGGAGTGGGAATCCTGGGGCATGGTGGGGGATCTGTAGCAAGTTGCAATTTGGATTGCGGTCTTGCCCAGAGTTAGTTGCACTTGGATAATCTCGGATGCATTATGCTCCGCAACTAGCCTGGAGGTGTGGATATCCTTAATGAATATGGGCACGCCTCCACCTTTAGTGTTTTCGTCTAGATTAGGGGCAAAAAGGTGTGGTATGAATTATAGCCTGGTAATGCAGGGGTGCTCTCTGGAGCCTTGAACCAGGTTACTGTCACTGCACAGAAGTAGATGTTCTCCATTTTAAGGAGTGCCTCGAGTGAATGCATTTTGAGGTTTAGACTTCTAGCATTAAGTAGCATTACCCTCAGATTTTGCTTGCTTGTACCTGTTATGGTGGTGAATTTGCCATTTGAACCTTGCCTAAAAAAGGCACTATAGGGGAGGCAAGAGCCTTAGCCAGTATCCGGAATCCCAAGGGTGACAGATGCAGGCCATCTCTGGCAAAGCATCATGGTCTGTCGATCATGTCATCCCAGGCAGACAGATACTGGATCCCCTTAGAATGACACCAGAAGCTTAGCCAATTGTTGAGGTCAATCATTTTGTCCTTGTACTGTGGTATCATTCTTGGTGATGGCAGGATGCTACTCAGGGCTAGGGTCATACCTGCCTGGGCTACAAGATCGGAGAGCTCCTCCATGTCTCTTTTCATGTAGTCCAGGGAGGTACGTCTCAGGTCATTCACACCAACATGGACAATGACAGTCATATTTGTACTTGTTGTTGAGTGACCTGAGTGTGTGCGTTATCTGGCAGATCTTGGCATGCAACAGGCAGCTAACAGTAACTTTCTTCTTGTTTAGCCTGGTAAGTGGGACATCAGTGTGCCTGACTATAGAGTCACCTATGACTAGAGTGTTGGGTACGTTGTTATGCCTTATGGACTGTGGTTGAGTGGCACACTGAGTTTGTGGGCTATGTGTCATTTGGGTTGTGTTGTGGGGGTGGAGGTTGCATGCATGGAGGTCTCTGTTGCTTGAGCAGATTTTTATTGAGAGCCTCCGCGAATATAGGTGTGTGTTTTGTGTTGCTATGTGTGTATTTTGGTGGTGTAGGTTTTGAGGGACTATGTGATGAGTGTGGTGTGGTGCAAGTGTTTACCTTCTCCTCTTGACTGTCTAGTCCAGTCTTTGGTGAAGAGAGCTTTGCTTCCAGTTTGGCTACATAAGTACATCTCTCACAGGTTGTAGTGTTGGGTGGTAGGAGGAGAGGGTTGTCTGTGTACATGAGGCAATTGCTGCATTGCCCCAAGGTGCCCAGATTCATCAGGTAGACAGGAGAAAATACCGGGAGCTGACCCTTAGGCATAGCTGGATAGGTGCTTATTTATTAAGTACCAAAAACTGTTTTCCTCTAGACAAGTGAGGAAAGTTGAGTGCTGTAGTAATTTGTAGCTTATTTAGTGCTTACAAGTTCTGAACAAGTGCTGAGCTCAAAGAAACAGATTTAAGTGCTAAAACTAATAAACTAGCTAGTTCTAATGGAAAATTTGAAGAGCAGACTTTATGGTGCCGGGAATAGTTTAACCCTAGCTAAGCAGCAATGCACAAAGTGTATTTTATTTTTAATATAACAGTAGCAAATGAGCAAACTGATTTTAACAAATTAACCAATAAAAATCTAAAAACCGAGCCCTGTTCCAGCAGTCTTCGATCAGACAAGTTCTAACTGCACACTCCTGCCACTAGGGTACAGGGGAACCCTCTCCAAAAAAAGATGGTCTGGATTAGTGCTCAAGTTATACAAACAAAGCTAGATTCAGCAGGTCTGAATTTAGTCTATGCTACAGCAAACAAGGCGTACCAATTTCTGAAAGAAACCGTTCAAATAAGCAGGCACAATAAGCAGGCACAATAAGCCTTTAACCAGAAACTCTCAGCTCAGAAGGGCAGAATCTACCCTCTCTTCCCACAAGAGTGCAGACCACACCTTCTTAATGTAAAATAACTGGCCCGAATCCCAAGTGCTTAAACCAGAGCTAATACATGTTTAGAATAACAGACACTAAGCCTTCAATCAGCAACTCCCAACTTAGAAGGATTTAAGCTACCTGTCCTGCCACAACAGTACAGACCACAAACATTCTTAATGTAAAACAAATGGCCTGAAGGCCAAGTGCTTCAACCAAAGGCTTGCAATAACAGTTACAATTTAATCTTGCAACAAGCTCACAGAATTCCATACCTGGCTAGAGCAACAACAAGCTCACAGAATTTCATACCTGGCTAGAGCAACAACAAGCTCACAGAATTTCATACCTGGCTAGAGCAACAACAAGCTCACAGAATTCCATATCTGGCTAGAGCAACAACAAGCTCACAGAATTTCATACTTGGCTAGAGCAACAACAAGCTCACAGAATTTCATACCTGGCTAGAGCAATACTCCCTAGACATCATAGCCATCATTGAGACCTGGCTCAAGTCACATATAACAGACATAGAAATAGTCCTGGCAGGTTACAATATACTACAAAAAGACAGGCTTTTAAAGAAAGGTGGTGGGGTAGCACTGGTCTATCACAACTCATTAACTATTACAACTTTTCCAAAAACCATACCATCTTTTAACAATCTGGAAACAGACATAGCAGTGCTACAAATAAATGACAATAAACAGGTTTGCATCTCTTCCATATATATTCAACCAGGGCAAAATATGCCCATCCTTAAAAATTTCCTCTCCTGGACAATGCACAATATATCCTCCAAAACTGTAATAATAGGAGATACAAACATAAATTGGCAAAACCTAGAATTAAACTCCCCAACAATTAGCATTAATCTCTATAAATACACACAACTTTTCACATGCCCAACCAGAGTATAAAGTAAACAACCCAAAACAAGCCTTGACTGGATCCTTGTATCACATCTACACAAATTCACTAACTCAGACTCCCTTCCTGATTCCCTGAGTGATCATCTACCTGCTTTCACATATAGAACCCAAACCCAGGTACTAAAACCCCATATCTACAAAACAACCAGAAACATCACTAAGTTCAATCCATCAACATTTAATACCATTCTAAAAGCACATAACTGGACCCCTCTACATTCTTTACAACTCAATGAAGCTGTTAAATACTTTAACAAAATATTTCTAGATACCCTTAACTCTCTTGCCCTTAAACAAACAAAAATAATCAAAATTAGCCATGCTCCATGGTTAACTAAACCTACAAAATGACTGCATTTAGCTAGGGATAGTGCCTGGACACTCTGGCACAGTAACAAGACACTGACAAATGAATCTAACTTTAAACAGCTCAGGAGTCAAGCCAAAAACTAGTCATCAATGACAAAAAATGTTTCTCAAAACAACTATCCACCCATAAAAACTACCCCAAGAATTTTTGGAAATGTGTATCCTCTCTCCTCAATCCCGGTACCACTCTAAATCCATCTCTATCCCCTGACATGACCCTGCAACATATAGCCAACACTTTCAACTCCCACTTTATTGATACCATCCTTAAACTCATTCCTGAACCCCCTACAAACTCAAATCCATACACCACCAATAATACAAACATCAGGCAAGCAACTATACAAACTTCTTCCAATCATCTTGCATCCCATAAAACTACCATTAAAGCAATCCCAGAACCCCCTAGTTTCTCCCTGAAACCTGTTTCTACCTCTCTAAGGCTAAACATTTTTAAAAAGCTGAAACCCTGTTCCCTATCCACTGACAACCTCTTCCCAGAATACTTGAAAATTGCTGCTGACGTAATAGCATACCCTGTCAGTATTCTAATAAACCAATAAATTTCTGAAGTAACCATCCCACAAATCTGGAAAAATTCCATTATAACGCCACTCCATAAAGGTGGTAATACAAATTACCTTACTAACTATAGACTGATCTCTATTCTTTCTCCTCTCTCAAAAATATTAGAAAGATGCATATGTAGTCAACTACTAAACCACCTCATAGGAAACAATCTCCTCACCCCAACACAGCAAGGTTTTCACCAATTCCATAGCACCACCACTGCCCCCTCTCCTTCACAGACACCCTGAACAAGGCTTTAGATGCAGGTCTAATAACTTCAGTAGTCCTGTCGGATTTATCCAAAGCATTCGACACAGTGTCACATACCAAACTACTTCAACAACTGTCAGAAATAGGCTGCTCTCTACATACGCTAACCCAATTTGCTAACTACTTACACAACAGACAACAATCAGTGAAATTGCACAGCAAACCATCTACCTATCTGCTAAATAAAATAGGAGTACCCCAAGGGTCTATCCTCAGACCCCTGTTCTTTAATATTTTCATAAACAATTTACATCTAGTGTCACCTCAAATCACACTCGTCCAATATGCGAACAAATCCACAATCATATCCTCCTCAAGCAACTTTCAAAACCTCCTAAAAATAACCCAAAAAGGATTCAAATTCATAGAAACCTGGCTTAATGACTCAATTACTTCTAAATGCCAAAAAACTAAACTACTTATTTTCTCCACCAAAACCAACCCCACAAGACTTTACTTCCAAGATAAAATGGAAATTTGGGTTGTTCATTCTGCAAAACTACTTGGTATAACAATAGACGATAAACCCTCCTATGAGCAACACATTCTTAACACTATAAAAAGAACTTATTTTAAACTAGGTAAACTCTACAGGCATCAAAAGTACATGGATGGACCCACAAAAATCAAACTGGCCAAGTCTTTACTAATTCCCTCCCTCTTTTATGGTACTCCCATCTTGACAAACTTTTACTCCTCCCTCCTTAATAAACTACAATGCAGCTACTACAAAACTGCAAAATTTACCTCCAGCTTGCTACACTGTACCCATCATTGCCAAGCTATCACAAAGTGGTATGAATTCTCCCAATACCTCAGTTACACCCAACTATTTCTGGCTCACAAGCTAGTATATAACCCGATAAATGCCCTGCTCTACTGTCAACCCTTCATACTGTATACCCCCTTAGAAATCTATGGTCCACAAATAAACAACTTCAAATCCTATCAAAACCAGACAAAAGAGCAGGACAAAGCCTATACTCCTATTCTATGGCTAAATTATGAAATGTTCTACCAACATCTATTACTTTGTTAAATTCCCTAAATGCTTTTAAATCATCACTAAAAAGCTACTACCTTAACAACCCCACATGTTCTTGCTCCCTTAATACCAGACCCCCATAATCTTCTCCTTATAACTCCTCTATCCAAAGCTATAACCAATCACTAATGACCAATCCACCTACTAT
Source organism: Protopterus annectens (assembly GCF_019279795.1). NCBI lineage: Eukaryota > Metazoa > Chordata > Ceratodontiformes > Protopteridae > Protopterus > Protopterus annectens. Next base: position 837,142,461 of record NC_056746.1, read on the forward strand.
TTCTCCCTAACTCATTCCCTGGTGAAAAAAAAAACATACAGTGAGTGGGTACTAGTGTATATCTCAGTTTTTAATGCAATGTACTTAAACTGAATTAAATATAATTTATTTTTTCTACAAAATGTCTTTACCTTCACCTCTATCTTAAAGAGAAGGTGCTACAGTATTTGTAAAAAAGTTAGCTATGATGTGATAATTCTCTATATTTTTTTATATATAGTTTAAAGTCTTTCTTTCTAAAATTGTGTAACTACCTATCTACTGTAATCTGATGTTATTTTACTCATTGTGGAGCTTTTCTCCTCGGGCCTCCACTAAAAATGTGTTTCTGACCCAGTGGACTTTCCTGGTCAAAAATGTCAATAAATAAATAAATAAATTTCCTATCGATATCTAAGGTAATTAGGGATGATTTCTTGTTCATTCCTTTTGGTAAATCTAAGATAGTTACCATCCTTTTTTATATTATCATACACTAATCTATTGACTATAAATCCTGTTTGATCTTTATTAATTTATTTATCTACTATCTCTTAATCTTGTATGGAAAATGGAAGTAAATATTTTATAATCTACATTTAATAATAAAATAGGTCTATATGAGTAAACTAACTTACTATCCTTTCCTTATTTAAGTATAGGTGAGATTACAGAAAATTTCCATGAGGGAGGAATTATTTTGTCACTGAATTATCCTGAAAATATCATTCAGTAATTCTAAAATATTTAATGGAAGCAGACTATATAATTCCATTCTTAAACCATCTAACCCTGGAACTTTACCATTTTCCTCTCTTGAAAGCTTCTTTAACTTCTATCCAGGTTAGGCTTATTCAACAGAGATATTTATTGGTTATTGGGGGGAATTCAATAACGCCTACTCGATATTTTTTTTTGTGCATGCATCACACTGGGTAAATGGGAGTGAAGGAATTTAGAGTCAGTAAGCGCAACTTAGAGAGCGCAAGCACAAGCAAACAAGGAAAGTTCCGTGTAATGCAAATTACCTCATCAGCTGGTGACTATTATGCAACTGACACAGGTGGAGCGATACAATAAACATAAAGGCATCTGTGTAGAACCTGTACTTGTGTCAGTAGTGTACGCGGAAATCTTCTGTGTACAGGAGTGTCTACGGAAAGATGGGGATATAAAAGTCCACAAATATGGACATAACTCCCCTGAAATAGTTTGATCACATACAGTGATGTCTGAAAAATACATTGCTGATGTCTAAAAATGCAAGGGAATAAGTAAAAACAAACAAAAAAATTTATGATTATGGCATATTTGCGCTGTATGCCGCAGTGTACAAACAAGCCCAATTGAAAAAAAAAAAAGAAGAAAGAAAAAAAGTATTTTATAATACTTGTCAGAAATGTATTATTGGACATTGTGTTGGGTTTGTACAGTGGT